>NC_143028.1:46653636-46809545 GCF_057628025.1 Oncorhynchus mykiss
GTCAACAGTCTTTAGACATAGTTTCAGGCTTTTATTTTGAAAAATTAGCGTGAAAGATCACATTGCGTAAGTGGGGGCTCTCAGAGTGAGTTTTGCGCTACAGAGTAAAGCGGCCATTGTTTCTCCCGGTGTTATTGAAAAACCTACACACCCGGTTGATATATTATCAAATGTATATTTTTTTTAAAACCTGAGGATTGATTATATATTATTATATAAAAAACATTTGACATGTTTCTGTGGACATTATGGATATTATTTGGAATTTGTCTGCGTTGTCGTGACCGCTCTTTCCTGTGGATTTCTGAACATAACGCGACAAACAAATGGAGGTATTTTGGGTATAAAAATAATCTTTATGGAACAGAAGGAACATTTGTCATGTAACTGGGAGTCTCGTTAGTGCAAACATCCAAATATCATCAAAAGTAAACAATTAATTTGATTGCTTTTCTGAGTTTCGTGACCTAGCTACTTAATGCTTAGTGTACATAATGTTTTGTTTTGCTATTGATAAACTTACACAAACGCTTGGATTGCTTTCACTGTAAAGCATAATTTCAAAATCTGAGACGACAGGTGGATTAATAAAAGGCTAAACTGTGTTTTGCAATATTGCACTTGTGATTTAATGAATATGAATATTTTGTTGTAATATTATTTGACTGTGGTGCTATGCTATTCAGCGGTTGCTGACGAAAATTATCCCGCTAACGGGATGGATAGTGTCAAGAAGTTAATGAACTGCCTTATGCAGATCTACAATGCGATATATATTTATTTTTTAAAGCCACGTTAGACAGGATTACCAATGCGTACTGACCGGCTCAAATAGACAGAAATGTGCTATATGGCAGACCAGTCTGAACTCATCTCTCGGCATGTCCAGCCCACTCATTATCTCAGCCATTCATGGCTAGCGGGAAGGTTGCTCTTTTTTTTCTGTGGCTAAACCAACTAGGTTTGTAATTTAACAATTGTATTCGTATTTACAGATGGCATACAAGTTTGTTATTAAGGCACATGAAAGTTTACATGTTCCAGAAGGCATTTCTGCCAAAAAACGCATTTTGGAGAGAAAAAAGTTTCCGTTCAAATGGCTCCCCTGTGAAGTAATTACCTTGTTATGGCTGCAATCCCACTACCGGGATCGATATGACAACTACCAGTGAAAATAGAGGGCGCCAAATTCAATCCACAGAAATCTCATAATTACAATTCCTAAAACATACATGTGTTTTATATAATTTTAAAGTTAATCTTGTTGTTAATCCCACCAAAGTGTCCGATTTCAAATATGCTTTTCAGCAAAAACACTACAAACGATTATGTTAGGTCTACACCAAACCACAATAAGCACAGCCATTTTCCAGCAAAATACAGCATTCACAAAAAGCGGAAATAGAGATAAAATTCATCACTAACCTTTATTTATCTTCATCAGATGACACTCATTAGGACTTCATGTAACACAATACATGCATGTTTTGTTTGATAAAGTTCATATTTATATATTTACATTGGCGTATTAGATTCACTAGCTCCAAAAACATGATTTTGCATAGCCACATCGTTTCAACAGAAATACTCATCATAAATGTAGAGGATAATACAAGTTATACACATGAAATTATAGATATACCTCTCCTTAATGCAACCGCTGTGTCAGATTTCAAAAAGTTTACAGAAAAAACAACCCATGCAATAATCCGAGACAGAACTCAGAACAGTAGCCAAATTAGCCGGCAAGTTGGAGTCAACAGAAACCAGAAAATACATGATAAATTTTTCCTTACCTTTGATGAACTTCATCAGAATGCAGTCCTAGGAATCCCAGGTCCACAATAAATGCTTGATTTGTTTCGAAAATGTCCGTTATTTATGTCCAATTAGCTACTTTGGTTAGCGCGTTTGGTAAACAATTCCAAAGTCACAAAGCGCGTCCACTATAACGTGACGAAATGTCCAAAAGTTCCGTAACAGTCAGTAGAAACATGTCAAACGATGTACTGAATCAATCTTTAGAATGTTGTTTACATATATATTGAATAACGTTCCAACCGGAGAATTAGAAGGACTTCAGATGACCGGTGTAACGCAGGTCCTTCCCCTGTGAACCCTCATGGTGAAAGCATGGTCCACTCATGGCTGTGGTGACTATTTCCTGTGTCAATCGACCCCCCTTCACATTAGTCATCAGACAAAGTTCTATTGACTGTTGACATCTAGTGGAAGGCGTAGGAAGTGAAAACTCATCAATATATCACTGTAATTTCAATGAGAGCTGTACATGAGTACAGTATGACATTGTAATTCATGTTTTTTTATGTTTTAGGGACTCCTGAGAAAACCAGCAAACCAGGCTGTCATCTTGGGACACCGTGGATGTAAAGAACCTAGCTGGCTAAAACAACCTCCGCTATCATAGTTGTTGTATCAACTTAAAGTCTGAATGGCATTAAATTAAAGGCCGATTATTCCAACTCTGTGAAATGCTGCAGATCTGCCCGCAGACGAGGTAGGAACACATATCCCACACAGAAGAAGTGGATAGAATTCGACAGGTCAAGGTATCCTTCTTTCTCCAAACTGCATGTGAGACTGGTTCCATGTACAACAAGACAGAGGACGAGAGAAAAATAACACAGACCAGTTTCATTTCCTCTGGTTATGGACACTTTTGCCAGCAATCAAGCTCCCACTGCCTATTCCTCGAACAGTGAACTTTTGGCAATATCTACACTTTCGACCCCTTAATCAGCTCGCACTCTGTAAGTAAAGAAAATTGCTTCTTTTTTGTAGATATGAAAACAATAACTGAGATATAACCGTTCAATCTAAAGGAGCAGATGCCATTTTCAGGATACGTCAATACAGCACAGAAAGCTTAACACCAGACTGTTATAGTGGTTGTTCATTAGTTGATGGGAAATATGCAATATGTATACAAAACAATATACTTACTTACCTGTTGTATCTTGAAAAAAAGCATTGGAATTAAAAGTGAAATGTTTATCCTATTAAGAAATACATGTCAAGGTGTGTTCTTGAGCGAGAGCTAGCATAAAATCAAAGGGGGACAAAGACACACAGCAGTGAGAAAAAAAACATACAAGATCCAACATCTCTACCACAGAGTTATGGTGGATAGAAATGTGAGAATATCCAAGCCCACTTGTAAAACCTACAGCAGCATTTAATACATTAAGTGCTGCATTAATCTGTACTTTTTTTCTATTAATGGAGGACCAAATTGACTATAATACAGGCAATACACATATTATTTTGAAAAGCCTGAATACAGATTAGATACCATGGTCCCATTTTGTTTCTCTTAAATAATAATTATGTAATGCCTGCTTATTATGCTTTGAAAATTCACTCTGTGTTTATCTGATAGAGAAATATTCTCACTCTTTCCCTCCCTCTTTTTCCCCTCTTTCCTTTTCTGAGGCACCTGGAGACTGAGGTACAGTTCTGCATTCATCTTAATAATGACTGTGTCATTGCCTGTGCATGCATGGTGAGCTTCACTCTACACTATCAGCAGACCTCATACCCAGGTCTGGCAAAAAACACTCTGCATCCCTTCAACCTACTCACTCAATCATAACCCCACTCCCACGGACTTCTCCTACACTACCGCCAGCCAAATCATATAGTCCCCTCACCTACATCAGCTCCAGACACAGGACTGTTTAGGCTGACTTTATCCAGGTTGGACAAAACAGTCCACTCCCATCCTCTCCACTCACTCATGACAGATCACAAACAAACAGACCGCAACCAAAACAATATTTTCCAGTTTTCTTTGTGTATTCATAGCACGCAAGACCTACCATCTAAGCACTGTTGATATATTACTGGCTGACATAGGCTTTATATCAACGTTTCTACCAGTTTCCATGCCTTGCTGGCAACGCTTCCATAGCTGTGTCTGATCATTTGCTGGCTAAATCTCTTTAGTGTTCTAATCACCAACTTTATCCTGCTCAGTGATGCACCCACTCAACCATGGAAAGATGTCTACGCTTCTCTGTTTGGGTCATCGCTTTAAAAACATCAGCCTCCCAATATCAGGAAATAACAAACTTTAACAGTCACAATCTTAGAATCCGTCTTTGTTCCAGACAAATTATGCTTTTTTCATCCTTAAAATATATTGGTTAAATATTAGTAATATAATCAGTGGAAATATCTTCATGAGATTACTTTTATACAACGGTGTCATCGTTGACGGGATACTTTGGGATTTTGACAATGAGGCCATTTATCTACATCCCCAGGGGCCGATGAACTTGTGGATATCATTTTTATGTCTGTGTGCAGTATGAAGGAAGTTAGAAGTAGTTTCACACTGAAAGTCTGTTATCTACTAGCATACTAGCTGATACAATAGACTTCCAGTCATTGCACTAACGCTAGTTAGCAAATGCACTCTCTCTTGTGAGCAAATTTTCTTCAAACTACACACAGAGACATAGAAATGGTATCTACAAGTTCATCTGACTCTGGGGAAGTAGATAAAGGGCCTCGTTTCCAAAATCCAAAAGTATCCCTTTAAATGTAATTTGCCTGTCTAACTGTGTTACATTTAAACTCGGTAACTGATCATTTAGAATAGGTAGAAATGCAGGACTTTGCCAATTTCATGTGAGAGAAAGATTGGGGTATCAATTATAATTCGATCGTCAAGCTAGTAGTTTTCATATCCCTGATTGATATCATGTAATTGTGTTACCTTATTATTAAAGTTATTTTCAATGAAATACATCTTAATTTGCTATTTTGGTAATCTGTAATAAGCTCAGGCTTTGAAACACTTCAACTGTCATTTAAAAACAATCTGGCACCCAAAATAGGGCCTGTGAAGTCTTCCAACAACAACTAAGAGTATTTATGCTGTCATACAGTGGTTCCTCCTTTAAAAGTTTCATCATACTGCATACTGCAACGCACCTTACATGCTGCCTCAGCATTCTGTGGCATGTCATTTAATTCTCAGACATTTTTTCTGTTACTGCAAGTTATTGCTAGTTTGACCACCAGAGGGCATCTTTGAGAAGCATTTGATAGTCTTCCATATTTTTCTATTTTACCTTTTATTTAACTAGGCAAGTCAGTTTAAGAATAAATTCTTATTTTCAATGATGGCCTAGGAACAGTGGCAGAACATCAGAGTTTTACCTTGTCAGTTCGGGGATTCGATCTTGCAACCTTCCGGTTACTAGTCCAACACTCTAACCACTAGGATACCTGCTGCCCCAATATTGCAAATATGCATGAGACCGTGGTTCAATCCCCCAATGGAGAGGAAGGAGTAGGCTGTCTTTGTAAATAGGAATGAGTTCTTAACTGATTCAATATGTGTTATTTCATAGCTGTGATGTCTTCACTATTATTCTACAATGTCAAAAATAGTAAAAATATAGAAACATCCTTGAATGAGTAAGTGTGTCCAAACTTTTTACTGATACTTGCTTAATTAATTTGATAAATATTATGGTGTTTCTATTCCTTGAAAAACACAAAAACCCTCTGGGTTTCTGTTAGGATGAAATGGAAAATATAAATATTCAGACCGTTTCGCTCTCGGAGCGCACACTGGACATTTAGGCTGAGGCAGTCAAGCACCCAAGCTAACGTTGGCTGGCTTGCTATCTACTTCCAGACACAAATGAGACCACTCTGACCATTTTACCTGCCCTAGCAGGGCTGGTGAGGCAGTTTTCGTTTTAACCAGAGCGTTGGTGACTGTAACTGTGCTGCGGGAAACAATTGAATTATGTTTTTTTTTGCCGACGTTTACTGACACCGGCCATATTCAACGCATGTTCTGTGCTCTGAAATTGGAGTAGATAGCCAGAGTGAATTTACGAAAGCACCCGAATATCCACACCGACCATACCATGTAGCTAAACTAAGAATGACGGGAATAATCAAGTCAATAAACGTTGGGTAGTTAGCATATCAACTGTAGGCTATCTATCTAGTTTGATGTATAACTACTATCGTTAGGTAGATAGCTAACATACAACAAACTGCTGTAATTATATGCTATGTGTTTCGTAAGGACAGCGTAGCTAACAAATTGTCAGTCAACATAACGTGTAAGGTAACTTATTTGAAACGTCATTACTTTATTACATTGATTAGCAAGCTACAGCGAGGACGCTCTCTATCGACTCTGCGGCTTGAGCATGCTTTTGGTGCACTGTCGATAGCGCGCTGGACTTCGTGGAAGAAGGTTGAGGGTTAGAATCCTGCTCCCTGCTTGTTTCATTTGAAGTCGTGCACAATTATCAGTTTACTATTTGGTTTATATTGTCCATTCATTGTCAGTTAGAGACAGTAGTGCATTGGGACCCAAAAGCACAATCAGCGCTCTAACTCCCCCTTGGTCGTTAAGGCAAATCTGGTCTGTGATAGGACGGGGGATTTTCACACCTAGCTCGGCTATTAGACTATTTTTTAGTAAAAGTTGAATAATCTGTTGTTCAGCTATTAGCCCCACTCCCCAACCTGCAACAAATGAATGTATTTTTGTCGAGAGCAAAAAAATAAAATGTTCATGTCAAAAACAATTGTTCTGAAAGGAAAAACGAAGCGCAATGAAATATTTTGTAATAGAGCGCAAAACTTGTTATTCCCCCAAAATATTTAGACAACAAAAAATGTATTTGAGAACAAAACTCCAATTTATTTTTGCTATCAACCACCCCCCATTTTGGCCATTTTGAGTGTCAGTTTGCCTTCAACCAATACTGGTCAGCCTTTCTTTCCGACGCTGTCAGCGATTGGATGCAGAGTGAAAGCGGAGTCAGGCGCAGGACACAGGTATAGAGTAATCCAAAATAGTTTACTCAAAGAATAAAGCAAAATTCCCAAAAAAAGGAACATACATCACAACTCTAACACAACCACTAACGACATGAACAATCATGGACAGAACAGAAATGTATGTCAGATGGTTAAATAGGGAATGTAATGAGGGAATGTAAAACAGGTGTGTGTGTAATCAGACAAAACAAAACAAAACAGAAAAATTGATTGGTAGTGACTAGAAAGCCGGTGACGTCGCCCGCCGAACACCACCCGAACAAGGAGAAGGGCCGACTTCGGTGGAAGTCGTGACAGAGACAAAGGAAGTCATAGCGGACACCTACGAAGAAGGACTGTGTGATGATGGCATCTCAGGTAAGCAGCACTGGGCGTTCTTCCATCCAACTTTTATATAGCTCCTACGATTCAGTGTTGGTTCATAGCATTGTAATATATTACATAGATACATACTGTCGTGTCTTTGGCTATGCCGGATTAAGTGATATGACATGCTATTCTATAAAACATTTTCTCTGTAATTAATATTACCTGATTGAGCTAATCATGTAAATGTAATTAACTAGAAAGTCAGGGCACCAGGAACGAGTGTTTATAGAGCTGTTATCTTCCGAATAAACCCTTAAATACCTAGTAATATTTTACATCAATTGCAGTCAATATTAATCGTCACCTTATTTCAGTCTCATCTGAAAGTTGTGCATTCTTGGTTATCTTCACGAAACCTGGCTAACAAGTTGAATCAGCAATGCAAAATTGGGTTTAATTATTTATTTACTAAATACCTAACTAATCACACAGAATTACATATACCCAGAATGCAAATGATGTTATACAGAAAATGTCCCTGGTGGACGGAGCCAACATAATTTCTGGTTACACAAAGGGTTTGAGTGAAAGAGCGGGAAGACTGAGGAACAAAGGGAGAAGCCATGCTATCGTAAATACAGTATCTTATGCATTCTAAATTACCGCCCATTTGGAAAAGGAAAATGCAATAAATATTTACTCTGAGCTGTGCTTCGGTAGGTTGGTCGTAGGTGTTGGCCAACAGAGATCTTCCTGTCCTCGGAAGAATGTCTCTGGTGGTAAATTAATAACGTTGTAGTATCTTCGTTGTGTGTTAGACTGGATACGTCGTCCGTCCTTTCCTAGCCCACGTTTACAGCTGCTGTTGCTAACTCAAAGGATAGGATGTCTCACTTCTTTAGTGAATAATAGTTCAAAGTTCATACCATTCACAACCAAAGCTCACGCTGAGGTTGGTTTAGTTCTTTAGTTGACATGTTAGTCCTTTTTAACGTATCGTCCTCGGAACAGAAGGTTACATTTTCGTCAAGGGCTTATATAGTGGAGGGAGAGAAGGGTGTTTTCATAGTTTCTAACCCATGTCTCTTCACAGGGGTGGGCCACTGATTGAGCAGAGCTCTAACCTTATGAAAATCCAATTCTAATTTGGAAGCTAAAATTACATTTAATCTTTTCAAAAATAGTTTCATATTCAAACATTTAAAGTGCACAACAATTCCATGTGAATCTGATAACTAGAATGTGTAGACTATCCTAGGTACAGTTTGTGTTATCCTGTCATCAGTCATAATAACTCAGATGACAACCGAACTGACATCATACAGTGCCTTGTGAAAGTATTCGGCCCCCTTGAACTTTGCGACCTTTGGCCACATTTCAGGCTTCAAACATAAAGATATAAAACTGTATTTTTTTGTGAAAATTCAACAACAAGTGGGACACAATCATGAAGTGGAACGACATTTATTGGATATTTCAAACTTTTTTAACAAATCAAAAACTGAAAAATTGGGCGTGCAAAATTATTCAGCCCCCTTAAGTTAATACTTTGTAGCGCCACCTTTTGCTGCGATTACAGCTGTAAGTCGCTTGGGGTATGTCTCTATCAGTTTTGCACATCGAGAGACTGAAATCTTTTCCCATTCCTCCTTGCAAAACAGCTCGAGCTCAGTGAGGTTGGATGGAGAGCATTTGTGAACAGCAGTTTTCAGTTCTTTCCACAGATTCTCGATTGGATTCAGGTCTGGACTTTGACTTGGCCATTCTAACACCTGTATATGTTTATTTTTTAACCATTCCATTGTAGATTTTGCTTTATGTTTTGGATCATTGTCTTGTTGGAAGACAAATCTCCGTCCTAGTCTCAGGTCTTTTGCAGACTCCATCAGGTTTTCTTCCAGAATGGTCCTGTATTTGGCTCCATCCATTTTCCCATCAATTTTAACCATCTTCCCTGTCCCTGCTGAAGAAAAGCAGGCCCAAACCATGATGCTCCCACCACCATGTTTGACAGTGGGGATGGTGTGTTCAGGGTGATGCGCTGTGTTGCTTTTACGCCAAACATAACGTCTTGCATTGTTGCCAAAAAGTTCAATTTTGGTTTCATCTGACCAGAGCACCTTCTTCCACATGTTTGGTGTGTCTCCCAGGTGGCTTGTGGCAAACTTTAAACGACACTTTTTATGGATATCTTTAAGAAATGGCTTTCTTCTTGCCACTCTTCCATAAAGGCCAGATTTGTGCAATATACGACTGATTGTTGTCCTATGGACAGAGTCTCCCACCTCAGCTGTAGATCTCTGCAGTTCATCCAGAGTGATCATGAGCCTCTTGGCTGCATCTCTGATCAGTCTTCTCCTTGTATGAGCTGAAAGTTTAGAGGGACGGCCAGGTCTTGGTAGATTTGCAGTGGTCTGATACTCCTTCCATTGCACAGTGCTCCTTGGGATGTTTAAAGCTTGGGAAATCTTTTTGTATCCAAATCTGGCTTTAAACTTCTTCACAACAGTATCTCGGACCTGCCTGGTGTGTTCCTTGTTCTTCATGATGCTCTCTGCGCTTTTAACGGACCTCTGAGACTATCACAGTGCAGGTGCATTTAAACGGAGACTTGATAACACACAGGTGGATTGTATTTATCATCATTAGTCATTTAGGTCAACATTGGATCATTCAGAGATCCTCACTAAACTTCTGGAGAGAGTTTGCTGCACTGAAAGTAAAGGGGCTGAATAATTTTGCACGCCCAATTTTTCAGTTTTTGATTTGTTAAAAAAGTTTGAAATATCCAATAAATGTCGTTCCACTTCATGATTGTGTCCCACTTGTTGTTGATTCTTCACAAAAAAATACAGTTTTATATCTTTATGTTTGAAGCCTGAAATGTGGCAAAAGGTCGCAAAGTTCAAGGGGGCCGAATACTTTCGCAAGGCACTGTATTTATTAAGTACCAACGCATATTTTCAACTGGTTCTATTACCGAAATATGGTTCCTTTCCCCCCACTTGTTTGATGTTCCCAGATTCTCTGTTTAACAAAGGCTATTCAAGAGTCCTTCAGTAGAGTCACAGAGAGAGGGAAGGGAGAAAGGTATTTATAGGGGGGTCCTCACCCACAGGCCAACGTCATGACAATACATATCGTAGATTGATACATCATGTAATTATTATTCTCAAGCTAACCAAAAGCATTTAGCTATGAATGCCTGTTCTCACCATTTTCAGTTGAATTAATCAAACTTTCTTTCATGCAACTCATAAGAAGGCCATGACCTGTTTGTTTCATAGTCAACATATAATTATATTTCATGACAATGTAACGGTTAGCTTTGTTTACAGGAGGATGACAGAACACAATATGTCTGTCAGGGACTGCTATTTTGATATGTCAGATGAAGAGTTAGACCAGAAAGTCAGCATCATTAAGGCAAGGATGCCCCATGCAGGCTTTAGAATTGTCAAAGGAAGTCTCAGAGCAATGGGCCATCATGTACAATGGCGAAGAGTCTTTGCAGCGTGTAGATGATGCAGGTATCATTGTCAGAATGATCCAGCTTCTTTGCATTACTCGGCAAAAATACTTTGTTCCTGCACCCCTGTCTCTCGTCCACTTTGATACAAATGTTAAATTGATAAGGTACTAAGATGTTTAATGTCTCCATCAAATCTAATACGTTTTTTAAACTGTTTTATTCTTACTTATTCCTAGACAAATGTTCAATTATGAATGAAATTGGAGTTGTTCTTTGTCAACTGGTAATACATAAATAATGAAGCAGGTTAAACACCTCAAATTCATCACAGCTACAGTAAACCACGCACTGTAACACCCTCCTTAGCAGGACCAACTGCTGTAGTTTCATTTGGAGGAGGGCAAAGGCAGGAATATTCAGACACTGGTGAGACGTGACTGCTAAGTTCAATAGCTAAAAAGTGATCAAACCACAAGATAGCGAAGCATGGTGTCTTTAAAAGACAGATATGTAGGAGCTGTATCTGTTGTTGTTTTTGTTGTGGTTGTTTTTGTTGTTGAGTGGCTGACTGCTTGCTGACTGCTTCTTTGGCAGAGCCTGCCAGTAGTGTTTAGGTCTCTGTCAGTCCTCTGTGACCCAGTCCTGAATCTCAGCTCACTGCAATCAGGAAAGCAACAGGTGGTGCCGGCGCTCAGGTGAGCCCATATCTGATAGACACACACAGACAAAGACACGTCTCAGAGCAGCCCGTCCAGGGAGAATTACCACTCATCTGCCCTTCATCATGGAAATTAAAACACTTTATAAAAACAAAACTCATGTGGGGCTGTTTGTGGCTGTTTGCCTCTACTAGGTGCGTGTGCATATGTGTACGTGAGTGTACTAGCAGGTGTGTGTGTGTGCGTCTGTGTACGAGTATGTACATGAGTAAATATGTATTCATGTGTAGGGTCTCTTTTCTTTTGGGGGTGGGAGCAGTTATTTCCAATGTCTGTTTATCCACTCCAGGAACTGGAGCATAATGTCCAGAACAATAGAGTCAGCTGCAGAGCTATAGGTCAATTACTGACTGGAAGAGAGTTTAGGATTGTTAGAGTCTGCGTGAAACTTGAAACATTGTTATACACAGAAGCATAGTATATAAAGGAGTGAAAGAGACTGGTTTTTACATCAGAAGTTAATGGTTATCTGTAGGAGACAGATGGCTTTGGAATGTGTTGGGTGGACGGGAGGAAGTCACAGGATTGCTATAGAGGAAGCGGATTGACATCTGTGGATTAGGCGAAGGAGGAGTTGAGGTCAGGTCAGATCCCCTCTTCCAGTCAAACCATAACATGTAAGGACTGGAGAGAAGGAGGAATGCCTAAAGTGGAGTGTATATATACTTGTGGTGGTGGAAACATGTTTTTGTCTGAATCCTGCAGCATCAACCCTTTGGGAAGAATTAAACTTTGCAATCAAACCTCTTGCAACGAGCAATCCCGGATCCGGGATCGTAATCATAGCCTCAAACGAATTAGCATAACGCAGCGGACATAAATACCCCCAGTAACTTTTCCTATTCATGAAAATCGCAAATGAAATAAATATATTCAAACACAAGCTTAGCCTTTTGTTAACAACACTGTCATCTCAGATTTTCAAAATATGCGTTACAGCCAATGCTAGACAAGAATTTGTGTAAGTTTATCATGGCATAATGCTATGCTAGCTCTGCTGGCAGCAGGCAACATTTTCATGAAAATAAGAAAAGCAACCAAATTAAATCATTTACCTTTGAAGAACTTCGGATGCTTTCACTCAGGAGACTCCCAGTTAGATAGCAAATGTTCCTTTTTTCCAAAAATATTATTTTTGTAGGCGAAATAGCTCCCGTTTGTTCATCATGCTTGGCTGAGAAATCGACCGGAAAATGCTACCACTACAATGCCAAACTTTTTTCAAAATTAACTCCATAATATCGACAGAAACACGGAAAACGTTGTTTAGGATCCATCCTCAAGGTGTTTTTAACATATCTATTCGATAATATATCCGTCGAGGCAATTGGTTTCTCATAAGAAGCGATTGGAAAAATGGCTACCTCAGTATTTTACGCACATCCGACAAGTGTCGGAGCCAGTGTAGTACGAATCGATCTTAGTCCTGTATTGACGCTTTGCCTGTTTGATGGTTCGTCGGAGGGCATAGTGGTATTTCTTATAAGCTTCCGGGCGGATTAGAGTCCCGCTCCTTGAAAGTGGCAGCTCTACCCTTTAGCTCAGTGTGAATGTTGCCTGTAATCCATAGCTTCTGGTTGGGGTATGTACGTACAGTCACTGTAGGGACGACGTCCTCGTGACTGAGCCAGTGACTGATGTGGTGTACTCCTCAATGCCATCGGAAGAATCCCGGAACATATTCCAGTCTGTGCTAGCAAAAAAGTCCTGTAGTTAAGCACCAGTTTCATCTGACCACTTTTTTATTGACCGAGTCACTGGTGCTTCCTGCTTTAATTGTTGCTTTAAGCAGGAATCAAGACGATATAGTTATTTGATTTGCCAAATGGAGGGTGAGGGAGAGCTTTGTACCCATCTCTGTGTGTGGAGTAGAGGTGGTCTAGATTTTATTTACCTCTGGTTGCACATTTAACATGTTGATAGTAATTTGGTAAAACTGATTTAACCCTTTCACACGTACCATCACACGGGTGTGATCATTCTACAGTGGTCCCTAAAGCGTATGATCGCAGCACACTTATTTATAATGGCTAGTTTCGAATGACCCAACAATCAGCATTTGTGCTGGCCACACTTTTTTCAGAAACTATTTACACAGTCCTTGCAAAGTTATGTCCAGAATGGGAGCAGTTTACTTTTGGATGCAATGTTCAGATATTCTCAGAAGTATCTATAGCATAACACAATCATCCAAACCGGAAAAATGTTGCCTACATTTGTTCTAGCGCTATCTGAGGAAAGATGGATGCAACACAAGCTGTCATATTTCATAACTCTCGGCTGACATGAACTACAATATGAATTAGCTTATAGCAATTACTATTAATAATGAATTACATCACGGGTGAGCTCACCATTGATCGAAAAAATTGAGTAAAACACTTTCTAGAAGTCAAAAGTAATCCGACGAAGATTAGTGTCAGCGCGCCGCCATGCTTTTTTCTCCTCGCAGAAATCAAAGATAATAAGAGAAGACTAGACGAGTTTGGTTTGTTTATACTATGCATGTGTCGTCTACCATCGTTCACATCCCACCATTCACTTACTGAAGTTAACAAAAAATGAGTGAACTCTTACCCTCCTCATTTTGTTATAGCATCTTTGGTCCGACAAACGATTGCGTGAAACCCAGAATGCATTGTATGTCAACAAACATGGCTCCACACATAGCTGGAATTAGCTTAGCTCATCATAATCAGTACAACCTTCAAAAAAGTATTTTACACAAATACTATGTGCCCATTACATTGTATGCAAGAATCAGAATGCATGATTTATCACCGGTAATTGAAAACGTGAATAAAATAGTAAATATATCAATAATTACCACACAAAACATTTTCTGATAGCGATTTATTGATACAAATGGCACGTGCAGGTAGTTGATCACGTAACCCCTCACTCCCACTCTGAGCCATTCAGTGTTGTTGTTTATGTACTGTATGTAGCTAGTGAGCTAAGCTGTAGCATAAGTAACGTCTTTCAAACGGCGACAACTCACAAATGTGGAAATTCTGGAGATTTAAAACAATTCTGACAAAGTCTGAAAGTCAGGAATCAGATTCTGACAGTGACAGTGAGGAGCTGCCCCCAAGCCACTGAGAACCCTGAATCTGAGGATCCCTTGTCCACTGACAAAGTCCCAGTTCCCTTTGAAAATGCTGGTGGTGATGGAGGCAGACCGACAGTTGATGAAGTACAGGAATTCTGTGGAAGCTGGAAGGCTGCCAGCCATTTCACCCCTCCTGGCCCTGCTGTTTGCTTTGATGAGTCTCAGTCTGGAGTGCAACGCCCCTTGCCATTTCCATCTGAGGCCAAGTGCTTCAAGTTGTTTCTGACAGAGGAGCTGGTGGGAGACATAGCAGAGACCAATCGCTATGCCTTGGAGCTACAGGAGAAGAGAGAGCCAGGAGTGGGGTGGACAACCACAATTAGTGAAATGTATACCTTCCGAGTGACAGTCCTTCTCATGGGGATAGTAAAGAAGAACTCCCTAAGAGAATACTTGAGCACATATCCTATGTTTGCAACTCCCTTCTTTGCCATCCTCTTTTCCCAAGACTGCTTCCTAGTTGTGCTGCGATGACTGCATTTCATCAACAATGCTTCCACCATGCTAAATGCAAAAAAAAGAAATGTTAACAGCTGGCAGTAAAGTGGCATGACAAACGAGACATACATGTCCTCTCCACTGTCAATAGAGCAACCATGTCGGCCACAGGGAAGGTGGAGCACCTGACGGGAGAGAGAAAAATCAAACCAGACTGCGTGCTTGACTATAACCTCAAAATTGGGGCTGTGGATAAGGCGGACATGATAAAGAGCTCTGTGGAATGCACTCAGAAAATGACCAAGTGGTATTAGAAGATCTTTTTAAATTTTTCCAGGGTAGCTTCAAAATACAACAAGCCAATACTTCTGACACAATTAACATTGTTTTACAGAGCTAATAGAATAATGTAGCTAGCTACATAAGCACGATTGAATATAACACCATAAAGGTTATGAAATGAGTAACGTTACCATGCTTGTCCGCGGTTATAAGAAATATACACAAATACATTATGCTCCATACACACAGTGAGCTACAGTAGAAACGACATAACACGACATACAGAAACTTTTATAACGTAATAAGGCACTTTCTTTGATAGAAACACAGTTTGGATTTGAACCTGGGTGTCTGTAGTGACGCCTCTAGCACTTAGACAGCTGCACCACTTGTGAGTCATAAGGCCAGGGTAGCTTCAAAATACAACATATGCTAATACTTCTCTGACGCAATTAGCATTGTTTTCCAGAGCTAATAGAATAATGTGCTCGCTACCTGAGCATTGAGCATAACACCATAAAGGTTATGAAATTAGTAACATTACCTCACGTTTCCGCGGTTATAAGGAATATACACAAAAATATTATGCTACAGTAGAAACGACATGACATGACATGCAAAAACTGTTATAATGTAATAAGGCACTTACTTTGATAGAAACGCAAACATTATTGGTAACAAAAACAACTATGACTGTGATGCAGGCAACAGACGGAAGATGTTAACATGTGTGTGCAGGACGGGAGATGAGGGAAGTGTTTGGGGAATTTTGTCCAGGATAGAAATGTTGTAGAAATGACTACTGTTGTGTGAATGAATGAGGCGGAACCCACCTCAATTCAAACTGTCCTTAGAAAATATAACACTTGTTAGAAAATAATTAGAAATTGACTAGTTGAAAACAGCCTATAAATAAAAACAGGCTGCGTGCCTTGGTTTGAGGGCAGCGCGGATTAAATGTACTGTTCCGTAACAATCACATTCTGGAAGGAGATAGCATTCTAACATAATGTGCATTAAAAAAACTCATGCTGGGGCGACTGTTGGAGATATTTGGAACTCACACGTGGAAGGCTTAAGTTGACCTTTATTAAAGTCACTGGCCACCAGGAACATCGCATCTGGATGAGCGTTTTCCTGTTTGCTTATGATGGAATACAGCTCATTTAGTGCGGTTTTAGTTCCAACCTCGCTCTGTGGTGGTATATGGACAGCTACGAAAAAAACAGATGAAAACTCTCTGGGTAAGACTTCCTTAGATATCATGCACCAACTGTTGTTTACATAAATGCATAGGCCCCCACCCCGTGTCTTACCAGAGGCTGCTGTTCTGTCTTGCCGATAGAGTGTGGAACATGCCAGCTCTATGTTCTTAATGTTGTCGTTCATCCACGACTCGTTGAAGCATAAAATATTACAGTTTTTAATGTCCAGTTGGTAGGATATACGTGCTTTCAGTTTGTCCCATTTATATTCTAGTGATTAACGTTAGCTAGCAGAACGGGGGGCAAGGGCAGATTAGCCCTGGTCCTCACAAGGCACCCTGATCTTTTTCCTCCAAATCTACATTTCCTTCTTCAGCGAATCACTAGGATCGGGGCCTGGTCTGGTGTCAACAGTATATCCCTCACGTCTGACTCATTGAAAAAAACCTCTTTGTCCAGTTTGAGGTGACCAATCCCAGTTCTGATGTTTAGAAGCTCTGTTCGGTCATAGGAGACGGTAGCAGCAACATTATGTACAAAACAAGTTACGAACCCTCCAGGCCTACCCTCCAGCGGCATCATCTCAATTGGAGGTTTACTTAGTAGCAATGCAAATATCATGGTACAGGTATATGGATACTCAATCATTATGGTACTTTTTAATGTTATGTTTACAAACATACACTGCTCAAAAAAATAAAGGGAACACTAAAATAACACATCCTAGATCTGAATGAATGAAATATTCTTATTAAATACTTTTTTTTCTTTACATAGTTAAATGTGCTGACAACAAAATCACACAAAAATTATCAATGGAAATCAAATTTATCAACCCATGGAGGTCTGGATTTGGATTCACACTCAAAATTAAAGTGGAAAACCACACTACCGGCTGGTCCAACTTTGATGTAATGTCCTTAAAACAAGTCAAAATGAGGCTCAGTAGTGTGTGTGGCCTCCACGTGCCTGTATGACCTCCCTACAACGCCTGGGCATGCTCCCGATGGGGTGGCGGATGGTCTCCTGAGGAATCTCCTCCCAGACCTGGACTAAAGCATCCGCCAACTCCTGGACAGTCTGTGGTGCAACGTGGCGTTGGTGGATGGAGTGAGACATGATGTCCCAGATGTGCTCAATTGGATTCAGGTCTGGGGAACGGGCGGGCCAGTCCATAGCATCAATGCCTTCCTCTTGCAGGAACTGCTGACACACTCCAGCCACATGAGGTCTAGCATTGTCTTGCATTAGGAGGAACCCAGGGCCAACCGCACCAGCATATGGTCTCACAAGGGGTCTGAGGATCTCATCTCGGTACCTAATGGCAGTCAGGCTACCTCTGGCGAGCACATGGAGGGCTGTGCGGCCCCCCAAAGAAATGCCACCCCACACCATGACTGACCCACCGCAAAACCGGTCATGCTGGAGGATGTTGCAGGCAGCAGAACGTTCTCCACGGCGTCTCCAGACTGTCACGTCTGTCACATGTGCTCAGTGTGAACCTGCTTTCATCTGTGAAGAGTACAGGGCGCCAGTAGCGAATTTGCCAATCTTGGTGTTCTCTGGCAAATGCCAAACGTCCTGCACGGTGTTGGGCTGTAAGCACAACCCCCACCTGTGGACGTCGGGCCCTCATACCACCCTCATGGAGTCTGTTTCTGACCGTTTGAGCAGACACATGCACATTTGTGGCCTGCTGGAGGTCATTTTGCAGGGCTCTAGCAGTGCTCCTCCTTGCACAAAGGCGGAAGTAGCGGTCCTGCTACTGGTTTGTTGCCCTCCTACGGTCTCCTCCACGTCTCCTGATGTACTGGCCTGTCTCCTGGTAGCGCCTCCATGCTCTGGACACTACGCTGACAGACACAACAAACCTTCTTGCCACAGCTCGCATTGATGTGCCATCCTGGATGAGCTGCACTACCTGAGCCACTTGTGTGGGTTGTAGACTCCGTCTCATGCTACCACTAGAGTGAAAGCACCACCAGCATTCAAAAGTGACCAAAACATCAGCCAGGAAGCATAGGAACTGAGAAGTGGTCTGTGGTCCCCATCTGCAGAACCACTCCTTTATTGAGGGTGTCTTTCTAATTGCCTATAATTTCCACCTGTTGTCTATTCCATTTGCACAACAGCATGTGACATTTATTGTAAATCAGTGTTGCTTCCTAAGTGGACAGTTTGATTTCACAGAAGTGTGATTGACTTGGAGTTACAATGTGTTGTTTAAGTGTTCCCTTTATTTTTTTGAGCAGTGTATATTATCATAAATAGAATTGAAACTTGTATCTCGTTATCATTTTAATGGTGAAATAAGTATAGCCAGTTATAATTGTGATGGCTTAGCAGATCATGAAAAAATACTATCAGTACTTGCCTGACAAAAAGAGAACGAATATTAAATCTATTGTTTACAGGAAACTCGTTCAACAATTTTAGATGAAGTTGTGTGGAAAGAAACTGGGCAAAGAAACTCAAAAGGGGTGATGATATTAATTAACAATCATTTTGATCCGAATGTGCAAATTGTCCAAACAGATTCGTGCGGTAGATGGATTATTTTAAATAAAGTGCCTTGCGAAAGTATTCGGCCCCCTTGAACTTTGCGACCTTTTGCCACATTTCAGGCTTCAAACATAAAGATATAAAACTGTATTTTTTTGTGAAGAATCAACAACAAGTGGGACACAATCATGAAGTGGAACGACATTTATTGGATATTTCAAACTTTTTTAACAAATCAAAAACTGAAAAATTGGGCGTGCAAAATTATTCAGCCCCTTTACTTTCAGTGCAGCAAACTCTCTCCAGAAGTTCAGTGAGGATCTCTGAATGATCCAATGTTGACCTAAATGACTAATGATGATAAATACAATCCACCTGTGTGTAATCAAGTCTCTGTATAAATGCACCTGCACTGTGATAGTCTCAGAGGTCCGTTAAAAGTGGACCATAAACAGATTTGGCTCATTAATCTCTAGGGTCCAAATAATGATGATCCAGGCTCCTTTGAAAATATATATAAAAATGTATCAAACCTACAAGCAATACAATACTCTATTATTATGGTGGGAGAATATAATATGGTTTTAAATACCTCAGTGGTCCATAAAATAAATCACACTACAAACTATCACCCTCATGCACTTAATAAGGAAATCACAAATATCATGGATATATTGGAACTAGTGGATATATGAAAGCTTAAATATCCTTACCTAGTGAGATTTACATGGTGGAGGCTCAATCAAGCAGGTCGTCTTGACTACTTTCTTAGAGTATGTAATTGAAAAAAGTGTTGATGGGGACAGAATGAGGTCGGACCATCAAATAATTGGTATATACATTACTCATAGAATTTCCACGGATATTGGAAATTGAATCAAAGACTATTGGATGATAAATTGTTTTTTAACTAGGACAGAATCATTTATAAGTGATATTTTCCAACATAACATAGGTACAGCAGATTCCCTTATTGTATGGGACACTTTTACATATGCCTTTAGAGGCAATGCAATTCAATTCTTATCTCTAAAACAAAACAATTTAAGTCAAAAGAGTCCGTATTAATTAACAAAGGAAATAGAATGACTAACAGTACAGATAGATAACAATACAAATATGAAAACTAAAAGACATGGAGGAAGTTATTCAAGAAAGATCAAGTGTAAAATATATATGTATATATATATATAGTGGGGAGAACAAGTATTTGATACACAGCTGTTTTTGCAGGTCTTCCTACTTACAAAGCATGTAGAGGTCTGTAATTTTTATCATAGGTACACTTCAACTGTGAGAGACAGAATCTAAAACATACATCCAGAAAATCACATTGTATGAGATGCTTCTTACGGAGCCACTCCTTAGTTGCCCTGAATGTGTGTTTTGGGTCGTTGTCATGCTGGAAGACCCAGCTAAGCCCCATCTTCAATGCTCTTACTGAGGGAAGGAGGTTGTTGGCCAAGATCTTGCGATACATGGCCCCATCCATCCTCCCCTCAATACGGTGCAGTTGTCCTGTCCCCTTTGCAGAAAAGCATCCCCAAAGAATGATGTTTCCCCCTCCATGCTTCTCAGTTGGGATGATGTTATTGGGGTTGTACTCATCCTTCTTCTTCCTCCAAACACTGCGAGTGGAGTTTAGACCAAAAAGCTATATTCTTGTCTCATCAGACCACATGACCTTCTCCCATTCCTCCTCTGGATCATCCAGATGGTCATTGGCAAACTTCAGACGGGCCTGGACATGCACTGGCTTGTGCAGGGGGACTTTGCCTGTGCTGCAGGATTTTAATCCATGACTGTGTAGTGTGTTACTAATGGTTTTCTTTGAGACTGTGGTCCCAGCTCTCTTCAGGTCATTGACCAGGTCCTGCCGTGTAGTTCTGGGCTGATCCCTCACCTTCCTCATGATCATTGATGCCCCACGAGGTGAGATCTTGCATGGATCCCCAGACCGAGGAGGATTGACCGTCATCTTGAACTTCTTCCATTTTCTAATTATTGCGCCAACGGTTGTTGCCTTCTCACCAAGCTGCTTGCCTATTGTCCTGTAGCCCATCCCAGCCTTGTGCAGGTCTACAATTTTATCCCTGATGTCCTTACACAGCTCTCTCGTCTTGGCCATTGTGGAGAGGTTGGAGTCTGTTTGATTGAGTGTGTGGACAGGTGTCTTTTATACAGGTAAAGAGTTCAAACAGGTGCAGTTAATACAGGTAATGAGTGGAGAACAGGAGGCCTTCTTAAAGAAAAACTAACAGGTCTATGAGAGCCGGAATTCTTACTGGTTGGTAGTTGATCAAATACTTATGTCATGCAATAAAATGCAAATTAATTACTTAAAAATCATACAATGTGATTTTCTGGATTTCCGTCTTTCACAGTTGAAGTGTACCTATGATAAAAATGACAGACCTCTACATGCTTTGTAAGTAGGAAAACCTGCAAAATCGGCAGTGTATCAAATACTTGTTCTCCCCACTGTGTATATATATATATATATATATATATATATATAATCATACATACATCATAAAAAAAGCGAACTGGATGGATATATGGAAAAATTGAACACATTTTTATTTTCATTTTCAAAATAGAAATGCTACCAAAAGTATTTTACTGAAACTTGTTACAAATGACGGAGTCACCCATGATTCACAAAACAATATTTTGAAAGAGGAAGCAAAGTACTTTTAGCGTATGTTTTAGTTTCAGTCTCATTCAAAATTGTAGATTATCAGATACTCAACAAGAAGGTCTGGTTTCATAATTACTGAAACAGGACCCAAGTAGTAAATATAAAGATCCAGTCCATTTAAAAAAGTGGAGGCCCCTTACACTTCAGTGTTGTAATGCAAATATTCTAGCAAAATGCATAGTGCATAGAATTAAAAAAGTATCTTTGGATGTTATCTGTCCTAATTAGACAGGTTTTTAACATGGACGATACATTGGAGATTGGCGAAAAAGACAATGCACTGGGCTGTGCAGACGCACCGGAGACACAGTGCGCAGAGCCGACGCAGGATATCCTGGGCCGAAGAGACGCACTGGAAACCTGGCGCGCTGATCCGGCACCATCCGCCCTGGCTGGATGCTCACCCTAGCCCGGCAGATGCGGGGAGCTGGGATGTAGCTCACCGGGCTGTGAACTCGCACTGGAGACACCGTGCGCTCCACCGCATAACAAGGTGCCTGACCAGTACCACGCTTCTCCCCACGGTAAGCAAGGGGAATTGGCTCAGGTCTCCAACCTGACTCAGCCAATCTTCCCTTCCCCCCAAAAAAACTTTTTGAAGGGGCCGCCTCTCGGGCTTCAGTGCTAGCCGTGTTCCCTCGCAACGTTGGGCCCCTTTACTCGCTGCCTACACCTTCCTAGCTGCTTCCACCTGTTCCCATGGAAGGCGATCCCTTCCCGCCAGCATCTCCTCCCATGTCCAGGATCCTTTGCCGTCCAGGATGTCCTCCCATGTCCAGTCCTTCTGAAGACGCTGCTCCCCCTTACCACAATGCTTGGTCTGTTTGTGGTGGGAAGTTCTGTCACGGCCGTCGTTGGAATGAGACCAAGGTGCAGCGTGCTGAGTACATTTTATTTTATTTTGTAAAATCTTTCCAAGGAAACAACTGTGAAGCTTACAAGGGCTATAGTACCCCTAACAAAGATAACTTCCCACAATGACAAAAGGAAAAAAGGCTGCCTAAGTATGATTCCCAATCAGAGACAACGATAGACAGCTGTCCCTGATTGAGAACCATTCCCGGCCAAAACATAGAAATACAAAAACGTGTAAAACAGAACATAGAATGCCCACCCAAATCACACCCTGACCAAACCAAATAGAGACATAAAAAGGCTCTCTAAGGTCAGGGCGTGACATTTGGAGTCCACTTGTAGGAAAATCAATTGATTGTACATGATTTGGAAAGGCACACACCTGTCTATATAAGGTCCCACAGTTGGTCCCACAGTCGAAGGAATTGTCCATAGAGCTCCGAGACAGGATTGTGTCGGCACAGCTCTGGGGAAGGGTACCAAAAATATTCTGCAGCATTGAAGGTCCCCAAGAACACAATGGCCTCCATCATTCTTAAATGGAAGAAGTTTGGAACCACCAAGACTCTTCCTAAAGCTGGCAACCTGGCCAACTGAGCAATTGGGGGAGAAGGGCCTTGGTCAGGGTGGTGACCAAGAACCCGATGGTAATCTGACAGAGCTCCAGAGTTCCTCTGTGGAGATGGGAGAACCTTCCATATGGACAACCATCTCTGCAGCACTCCACCAATCAGGCCTTAATTGTAGAGTGGACAAATGGTGTCTCTCGAGTGGCGGACCGAACTAAGGCACTGCAGTGCTTGAGGTGTTACTACAGATCCAGTTGGGGGGCAGCGTAGCCTAGTGATTAGAGCGTTGGACTAGTAACCGGAAGGTTGCAAGTTCAAACCCCTGAGCTGACAAGGTACAAATCTGTCGTTCTGTCCCTGAACAGGCAGTTAACCCACTGTTCCTAGGCCGTCATTGAAAATAAGAATTTGTTCTTAACTGACGTGCCTAGTTAAATAAAGGTAAAAAAAAATAAAAATCCGGGATCGATCCCGGGCTGTGTCACAGCTGGCCGTGACCAGGAGGTAATGAGGCGACACACAATTGGCCCGGCATCGTCCAGATTAAGGGAGGGTTTGGCCAGTTCTGATGTCTTTGTCCCATTGCGCTCTAGTGACTCCACGCTGACATGGTCCCCAGTTGTACGGTGTTAACTCTGAAACATTGGTGTGGCTGGCTTCCGGGTTAAATGAGCAATGATTCCCTGATTGAGAACCATTCCCGGCCAAAACATAAGAACTTTGACCTTTTCTTCTCCCGAGTCCGTACGGGAGTTCCTGTATGTCTCCCCAGTTATGGGACAAGACTATCACGAAATTGGGGAGAAAAAGGGGCACAAAATCTATAAATACTAATATAATTCAAAAGACTGGCCAGATGGAAGCGACGCTCCCCATCCAACCTGAAAGAGTTTGAGAGGATCTGCAGAGAAGAATGGGAGAACCTCCCCAAATACAGGTGTGCCACGCTTGTAGCATCATACCCATGAAGACTTGAGGCTGTAATCGCTGCCAAAGGTGCTTCAACAAAGTACTGAGTAAAGGGTCTGAATACTTACGTAAATGTGATATTTCAGGTTTAGCAAACATTTCTTGAAACATGTTTTTGCTTTGTTATAATGGGGTAGTGTGTGTAAATTGATGAGGGGAAAAAAACGATTTAATCCATTTTAGAATAAGGCTCTAACGTAACAAAATGTGGAAAAGTCAAGGGGGCTGGCTGAATACTTTCCGAATGCACTGTGTATATAAATGCCTGGAATATTTCAATTTTGGATAATATCTTATACAATTGGTTAACGTTATGTATAGTAATCCTTGGTGTAAAATAGTAAATAATGGCAACTTCTCAGAAAGCATTAACATTAACCTGTCAAGAGGAGTAATACAAGGTTGACCATCAAAATGTTAGCTATTAAAAATCAGATCCAACAATAAAGCCCTGAAAATCCAGGGCTTAAAAACAAATTATTCAATAAATATCATGGTAAAACACTAATATACTAATTGATAAAAAAAAACATTGTTTTTGGAAATACATATTTTTTAAAGGTAGAATATTTGTAAATTATATTGTAAATAGACTGGTGGAGTTCTGACACAGATGCAGCTAACAAAATATATGGATATGTCTGGAAGTGGTAAGTGGAAGTGGGAAAATGTAAGGAACTTGTCTGTCGGCCCTTCATTAAAGACCAAAATAGGTTAAAGAAAGTGTTGATAAGTAAAGTATACCAGTTTCATGTAAGGACCCAAAAAATGACAGCTGTGCTGTAAAGATTGCAAAATAGTTGGTACTTCGAAAATCTCTTCCCGTTTCCAAGGCACATTGTTTATGAACTGATAACCATTAGAAGGTTACATACAGCTGAAGTCGGAAGTTTACATACACTGAGGTTGGATTAATTAAAACTTATTTTTCAACAAATTATAGTTTTGGCAAGTGGGTTAGAACATCTACTTTAGGACATCTACACATTTGTTAACGTCGCCCCAGGCCAACATCCGGTGAAACTGCAGAGCTCTAACATTCTAATACGCCATTTGTTATGGTAAACATTCTTGTAAATACATGTATATTACATAATTTAAAAGATGAACATCTTATTAATCCAGCCGCTGTGTCAGATTTCAAAAAGGCATTGCTGTGAAAGCAAACCATGTGATTTTATGACCACAGCGACCAGCACACACAAGTATTACTAGCATTTTCCAACCAAGCATTAGCGTCACGAAAGTCAGAAATAACAATTAAATAAATCGCTTACCTTTGAAGATCTTCCTCTGGTGGCAAAGCCAAGTGTCGTAACCACACAGTGAATGTTTATTTTGTTTGATAACATCCATTTTTATTGCCTAACATGAAACATTTGTAAACCGCTTGCGTCGTGATTTCCATCTCATTCAACTTTGGACGAAGCGTTCGTGGTAATTACACACACTTAACAAACGGTCATCCAGTCATGGTTGATTTCATTGCAATCCTCTGGTTGTTACTAACACAACCATACTTGCTGGTTATTTTCGTATTGACTGAAACAAACCGATTTGAAGACACCAATCAATGACCTCATTGTGCACCAATGGTAGGAACGGTCTATCATTGATTGACTGTATTTTGGCCCAATGACCACGGATCATATTGAAATCTAGCTTGGAAGATAGCCAATGAGCTGAAGTAAACAGCAATATGTAATGGTTATACGTTCGAAGACCAGCCTTTGTCGTAAACTCTGGCGTAAAAGAGGTTAATTCGCCATTGCAAATCCTACTTGACGGAGCCACGAGTGTTACGCATAGCAGTACATAGTTAATAGCATTTTCAGCAAGTTTATATATTTAAATTATGCCAAATAAATCCGGAAAAGCTAAAACAAAGTCTAGGTATACAGTTTTAACCCAAATTATAGAGGAAATTGATAGAGAAAGCGAGACCGAGTTGTTTCAGGACCTTCTGTCCCCTCTAACTCTGTCCCTTCTGCTCCAACCAGTGGTGTTCACCTGCCCAGATTCATCTCTGCATGCATGAAGGTGCCTGAGGGCAAAAAAGGGCACAGTAGGGAGACGTCGTTGTGCCCTTTGTCGTTGTGCCCTTTGTCACAGGAAATGCCCCATCACCTGCACCACCTGTTCAGTAAGCCTCTGCATTACAGCAGAAAGAGACTGCTATGGGCCATGGCACCAGCAGCACAATATTTTGTAGAGGAAATGAAAATGTGAAATATAAAATGTGTAAATAGTTACCCTTGTTATTTGTTTGTTTAATTATTATTATTTATTTTTAAAATATTTCTATATATTTTTGGGGGGGGTGTGTTAGAATAGCATTTATGTATTTTGTATATAGTTCTTTCCTTCAAAATGTATCACTGTACCAATTTGGCCACTTAGGTACATTTGGGTACGTTTGTGTGGGACACCTGGGTGACTTCATGATCAATTTCATGTAGTTCGCTAATTTTTGAAGTTATCCGTCTAAAACTTTGCTCAGCTATTTTTTGCCATCTAATGCTCTTCATTCAAATCATCCCCAGCATCGTATCTGTATGTGTGGCTGTTCTTGTTCATTTGAAAGATGATGCAGCAACAATAAAAAACAGAAAACGTATGTTTATTTCCTTGTATTTTCTTCTACCAGATCTATTGTGTTATATTCTCCTACATTCAATTCACATTTCCACAACATTCAGAGTGTTTCCTTTCAAATGATACCAATAAAATACATATCCTTGCTTCTGGGCCTGAGCTACAGGCAGTTAGATTAGGGTATGTTTTTAGGCGGAAATTTAGAAGGAGGGGTACCCCAAAGAAGTTAACAGACAGATTATTTCACTTATAATTCACTGTATCACAATTCCAGTGGGTCAGACATTTACATGCACTAAGTTTACTGTGCCTTTAAACAGCTTGGACAATTCCAGAAAATTCTGTCAAGGCTTTAGAAGCTTCTGATAGGCAAATTGACATCATTTGAGTCAATTGGAGGTATACCTGTGGATGTATTTCAAGGCCTACCTTCAAACTCAGTGCCTCAGTGATATCATGGGAAAATCAAAAGAAAACAGCCAAGACCTCAGAAAAAAAGTATGGTTCATCCTTGGGAGCATTTTCCAAGCCCCTGAAGTTACCATGGGACGACACAGCCGTCATACCGCTCAGGAAGGAGACGCGTTCTGTCTCCTAGAAATGAACGCACTTTGGAGCGAAAAGTGCAAATAAATTCCAGAACAACAGCAGAGGACCTTGTGGAGATGCTGGAGGAAACAGGTACGGAAGTATCTATATCCACAGTAAAATGAGTCCTATATCGACTTAACCTGAAAGGCCGCTCAGGAAGAAGCCACTGCTCCAAAGCCACCACAAAAAAAGCCAGACTACAGTTTGCAACTGCACATGGGGACAAAGATTGTACTTTCTGGAGAAATGTTCTCTGCTCTGATGAAACAAAAATAGAACTGTTTGGCCATAATAACCATTGTTATTTTTGGAGGAAACGGGGGGATGCTTTCAAGCCGAAGAACACCATCCCAACCATGAAGGACGGGGGTGGCAGCATCATGTTGTGGGGGTGCTTTTATGCAGGAGGGAATGGTGCACTTCACAAAATAGATGGCATCCTGAGGGAGGAAAAGTATGTGGATATATTGAAGCAACATCTCAAGACATCAGTCAGGAAGTTAAATCTTCGTCGCATATTGGTCTTCCAAATAGACAATGACCCCAGGCATACTTTCAAAGTTGTGGCAAAACGGCTTAAGGACAACAAAGTCAAAGTATTGGAGTGGCCATCACAAAGCCCTGACCTCAATCCCATAGAAGACTGGAGGGCAGCACTGAAAAAGTGTGTGTGAGCAAGGAAGCCTACAAACCTGACTCAGTTACACCAGCTCTGACAAGAGGAATGGGACAAAATTCACCCAACTTATTGTGGGAAGCTTGTGGAAGGCTACCTGAAACGTTTGACCCAAGTTAAACAATTTAAAGGAAATGCTACCAACTACTAATTGAGTGTATGTAAACTTCTGACCCACTGGGAATGTGATGAAAGAAATAAAAGCTGAAATAAATCATTCTCTCTACTATTATTCTGACATTTCACATTCTTAAAACAAAATGGCAATCCTAACTGAACTAAGACAGAGATTTTTTTACTAGGATTCAATGTCTGGAATTGTGAAAAACTGAGTTTAAATGTATTTGGCTAAGGTGTATGTAAACTTCCGACTTCAACTGTCGATATCCCATAAGAAATCTGACATTTCCAGGTACAATAGTCATTTACAACATTATCAATATCTACAGTGTATTTCTGATCACTTTGATGTTATTTTAAAGAACAGAAAATGTGATTTTCTTTCAAAAACAAGGACATTTCTAAGTGACCCAAACTTTTGAACAGTAGTGTATATTAATCAATTTCATCCACTTGTCATAAAAAATGTTTTGTTATACATTCAAAGTGTTGTGTTTCTGTGATAATCAGTTTTACGAACCTAATAACTAGCCTACGGATATTGTTGCACTTGCTTTGTCTCCTACTGTAGGCCTATTTACTAGCGCAGCCGATTCAGACAGTTAAAACCTCTTATGGCTTAGATCCCGCTACCGGTATCAATATGACAACAGCCAGTGAAAGTGCAGGGCGCCAAATTCAAACAACAGAAATCTCATAATTAAAATTCCTCAAACATACAAGTATTTTACAGCATTTTAAAGATAAACTTGTTGTTTATCCCACCACAGTGTTCAATTTCAAAAAGGCTTCACAACGAAAGCACACCAAACAATTGTCAGGTGAGTGCCAAGTCACAGAACAATAAGCCATTTTTCCAGCCAAAGAGAGGAGTCACAAAAAGCAGAAATATAGATAAAATTAATCTCTAACCTTTGATGATCTTCATCAGATGACACTCATAGGACTTCATGTTACACAATACATTAATGTTTTGTTCGATAAAGTTAATATTTATATCCAAAAATCTCAGTATACTTTGGCGCGTTATGTTCAGTAGTTCCAAAACATCCAGTGATTTTGCAGAGAGCCACATCAATTTACAGAAATATTCATAATAAACATTGATAAAAGATACAAGTGTTATACATAGAATTATAGATACACTTCTCCTTAATTAATACAACCGCTGTGTCAGATTTAAAAAAAACTTTACGGATAAAGCACACCATGTAATAATCTGAGTACAGCGCTTAGACACAAAAACAAGCCATACAGATATCAGCCATGTTGTGGAGTCAACAGAAGTCAGAAATAGCATTATAAATATTCACTTACCTTTGATGATCTTCATCAGAATGCACTCCCAGGAATTCCAGTTCCACAATAAATGTTTGTTGTGTTCGAAAAGGTCCATCATTTATGTCCAAATATCTCCTTGTTGTTCGCGCATTTTGTTCACAAATCCAAATTCATGAGGCACGATCACTAGGTCCAGACGAAAAGTCAAAAAGTTCCGTTACAGTCCGTAGAAACATGTCAAATGATGTATAGAATCAATCTTTAGGATGTTTTTAACATAAATCTTCAATCATTTTCCAACCGGAGAATTCCTTTGTCTTTTGAAATGAAAAGGAATGCAGCTACCTCTCACGGGAGTGTGCGTGATCAGCTCATGGCAGACACTTGATTGGAAGAGCTCTCATTCCCTCCTCCTTCACAGTAGAAGCCTGAAACAAGGTTCTAAAAACGGTTTACATTTTTTAGAAGCCTTAGGAAGTGCAATATGACTCCATAGACACTGTATATTTGTAGGCAATGAGTTGAAAAACTACAAACCTCAGATTTCCAACTTCCTGGTTGGATTTCTTCTCAGGTTTTTGCCTGCCATATGAGTTCTGTTATACTCATAGACATCATTCAAACAATTTTAGAAACTTCAGAGTTTTTTTTATCAAAATCTGCTAACAATATGCATATCTTAGCTTCTGGGACAGAGTAGCAGGCAGTTCTTCTCTGGGCACCTTATTCATCCAAGCTCCTCAATACTGCCCCCCAGCCATAAGAAGTTTTAACTTGAGTGGCAACACATCTGCCCAATTATCTGATTTGCTTTCTTTGCACCCACTTCTGTTGATCCTCCCACTTTTGTTGACACACAATTTCAGACACACTCCATGTATGCAATTACCCATGACTCGGTGACATGAGCAAAGAGATTGTGCTTATCACAGTGATTCGGTCTCTTTTTGGTCGCTTTTTTGTTCAGTGCAGAAACATTAATATCTTTAGTGGCCTGTGCTTATTGTGTGTCACTCAGCTCACTAGAACTGCAAGACAAACTATTAGCGATACATTTAACATTTGATTCAACGATACAATTTCTGTCACGTCATTAGTTCATAATCATTATCTGCAGCAGTAGGTTTAGGCTTTGCATTTTATCCATGTTTTTAGGTGTCATGAATTTTACATAGGTAGTCTGTCATACTGGCATGAATGATTTGGGAGACAGGCGCAGGAATGCATAATAGGGTTTTTTATTATACCCCAAATTACGGCGTGGTGTGTAAGGGCACGGGGACGCGCTGCACTAACAGCCCAACGACACCAGTCTCGAGGAAGATCACAGGAACGCGGTGCGGGTCGATCAGGACACGATGCAGCTGCCGAAGTTGCTTCGTTGTCGGACGGCCAGTTGCTGCTGCCGGCGTTGGACGGACCAGTACCAGTGGCGTCAGACGAACCGGTTCTGACGGCGTCGCACAGGCCAGTTGTGGCTGCTGAAGTGGTGTCATTCGATGGCCCCGTTTTGGCGACGTTACACGGCCCAGTTGCAGCTGCCGAAGTTACGGCGGCGCCGGACCGACCAGTCGCAGCGTCATATAACGGGTCATTCCCGCTGTCTCCATTAATGGTCGATTGTTCTGTCATGCTGGCATGAATGATTCGAGAGACAGGAATGCGTAATAGTTTTTTTTTTTTACCCCAAAGGTCAAGGGGACAAAGACCAAGCAACCACGTAACAAAAACATATTTTAGATTTGGTGTCAAAACTGACCACTTTTGGCACTTTTAGGATAAAAAAAAAGTATATTTAAATTTGTTTGATTTTATTTTAAGAATCTTTAGGGGTACCAATAACTGTGACACTATATTTTCTCTGATTCTCTCTTGTATTGGTATCCAATAATAGAATTGTCAATATTTTTTGGGACAACAATATAGCTCATTATTTGTGTTATTTATTTTATACAGACTTTTTTTCTCATCTTTATCAATACTGCCATGGTTGGTTTGTGTTCTTCAGCTGAAATGGGGTAATAATAGAATATTGTTTGCTCATTATTGATTGGTGCATCCCAGATACAAACTAACAACATTATCAACAACTGACGAAGTGGGGAAATAAATGTTTACTATAACAAATACTTTAACATTGACAATCAGGTGTAAGGCTTTCGTGTAAGAGCAACACACATAAGTATCTCAATTGAGAATTTGGCCTACAAAGCACAACCCTGTGTCCCACTCCCAGTCTTCTTCTCAGTGAAATTGTACAACTCTTGCTCCAGCTCTGCCAGGCTGTCGGTCTGGGAGGCAAGCTGCATGTAAGAGGTGATGAGAAAGTTGGGCTCGACCAGCCAGCCATGACAAAAATAGATTACTCTGAGAACGAGACAGACAGACTGCCATGACAAAAATAGATTACTCTGAGAACGAGGCAGACTGTGTGTGCGTGTGTGTATGAAAAGGAGAGGTAGCGAGAGAGAAAGCGAAAGCAGCAAGGGAAATAATGATAGAGAGTAGAATGACTGATACCTTAATCTTGGTTATTATTTCAGGTCCAGCCTTCATAATCACTACATAAATGTGTAACAAATCATCTGTATGGCAAATCAAATCAAATTGTATTAGTCACATGCGTCAACTATAACAACCTTACAGTGAAATGCTTACTTATGAGCTCCTAACCAACAATGCAGTTTAAAAAAATACGGATAAGAATAAGAAATGGTCAGTCTAGGTCATGGAAAGTGAAGGTGTTGCTAATGTTTTGTACACTCTTTGTATTTACAAGTCAATGTATTAACTAGTATGACTATTTTAAATACAGATGATATATTATGTTACTGTACTTACAGTACTTTCTAGTCTTACAGCATCTCATTGAATTATTCATGTTTTGCAGATCTAAATTTGCCCATGCTCGAACGTTACAGTCCCAAAGAATGTCTGGAGGGTAGCCATGCAACCAGGCCAATAGTTCCACTGCGATGGCAATGCACTGTTGGGTGCTTTAGATCTTGACATGTTTCTCAAAAGCAACCTGAGTGGTATGTAGAGAGATTGCATTGACAGTAGAGTTAGAATCGAAGAAGATCCAATCACATTGGGTAATTTTGAGGGTCTCCGTCTCAGAATGCACAAATAAGGATACCAGGCCTTGTGTGGGAAACACATTGCCTGTGAAAAGAGGCAAGTTGCCGTTCACCCCAATCAACATTGTTTTAGAAGGGAATGTTCGTTCTACTCATTCAAATGTTATGGGACAACGTCTGTGGTACAGTATGTATATGTACCTATTATTTGTAGAGTCATTATCTTCAAACCTAACTCAAATATACATTTCTGGCTGTGTCATTATGACTTTGGATAATTATGTATGGCACATTTTACTTAGTGGCAAAGCAAAAAGGGGAGAAGATGGGGAGAAAAAGGACAGATTGGATCCTGAAAAAGTGACCGCAATAACTGGTGAGTAGGTTTTTGTTCATCGATTGCAAATTAGCATTTGACAGTGTGTGGGTATTGTCATGGTATTTAAAAAATAATATGACTTTTAAATGATTCATAAATTAAATGATATCCAAACTGCATGCTGAGACATAATTTTTTTATTCATAAATGAATCTCTGGGTAAGTGGAATAATGACCTGAAGCTCTAAACCTCGCAGTATACCCTATAACAGGGTTGGTCAATTAAAATTCAATAAATTGAAGGTGTTAATGGGATAGTTCATTTTTGTACACCTTATAGTCAGATGGCTAACAAAAAATGATGGGGGTGATGGGGGCAATGAGACAAAGTTTCAATGTTTGTGGCCAAATCCACTGAAGTTAATAGTGGCTAGTTAAACAACTCTGAACCATTGATTACATTTTTTCCTGGCCCACTTTCAGGGTAACCATCTGACTGACTATACGGTGTACAAAAAGTTAATAACTAAGCATGAATTGAATTTACAAATCAATCATTGCAAATAGTGTATTACTGGTCAAATATGTCTTATTAAACTGAATCTGATAAGCTTTAGTAATTGTATTTATGACCCCAAACACAACTCCTTGGTGCAGGACGTCACTCGCTATGTCAACTCATGTTCAGTATGTGCCCAAACCAAATCCCCCTGCAACGCATGGAAACTCCTTTTCCTTCCCTCAGTGTCCCTGGTCCCATCTATCCATTGACTTTGTTAATGATCTCCCCTTCACTGACGGTTTCACCACCATTTTGGTGGTTTGGGATAGATTTTCAAAATCCTGTAATTTAATCCCTCTTTCTGGCCCCCAATTCACATCACAGGTATGGAAAGCCTTTAAGGAGAAGCTCAGGGTCATGGTCAGCCTCACCACCGGGTAAAGGCCTCAGTCCAACGGGCCAGTAGAGAGGATGAACCAGGAGCTGCGGATGTTCCTGAGGAGTCACTGTCAGGACCGGCAAGGAGAGTGTGCTCGATTCCTTCCATGGGTGGAGTACGCCCAGAACTTGCTATGTCATTCCTCCACTGGGTTGACACCCATCCAGTGTGTTCTGGGTTTTCAGCCGGCCCTGGCTCCATGGACCCTGGGCCAGACTGGAGCACCTGTGTTTGATGAGTAGTTCAGGCGCACAGAAGAAGTGTGGAGCGATGCTCATGTGAGACTCCAGCACACCATCCGCCGTCAAAAGGAGCAGGCAGACCGCTACTGCAGTGCGACCCCCATGTACCACCCTTGGAATCTGGGTGTCTGGCTCTCTACCAGGAACCTCCCACTCCACGTGGCCATTCACTGTCACGTCTACTCCCGCTCCTCCCCTTTGGTGTTCGATGTCGCCAGTATGCTAACCACTGGCCCTTGGATCCATCATTACGCACACCTGGCATTAACCATTACGCGCACCTGCACATCATCATGAGGCACACCTGGACTCCATTACCTCACTTATTACCTCCCTTGTATCTGGCACTCCTTTAGTTATTTCCCCAATCAGTATTGTTTTTTTGCGTAGATGCTACTGTTGTGTTGTCTCGTTACATGTTTGTTGTTTTATTAAACATTTCACCTGCACCTGCTTCTCAACTCTCACTGTTTCCGTTGCATAAGTAAGTGAAACTGAAAGTGAAAAAAAAAAAATTGCTAAACTGTTCACCTATTGTCTTTGTCTCTCTTTCAGTCAACTACTCACCCCATTTTATACACTGTAGTGTCATTCTCTGGTCCTTTGATTGGGTGGACAACATGTCAGTTCATGCTGCAAGAGTTGTGATAGGTTGGAGGACATCCTCCAGAAGTGTTTATAATTACTATGGAAGGGTGTGAAAACCCTGTGCCTCCTAGGTTTTGTATTGAAGTCAATGTACCAAGAGGACGAAAGCTACAGTAGCTGTCCTCTGGCTACCCCATGGTGCTATTGAGGCTATTCTAGACGTTCATTGCAAAACAGTGTGTTTTAATCAATTATTTGGTGACGTGAATATATTTAGTACAGTTTTATCTAAAAAGGATAACTTTTTCAAAATTTTAAAATGTAATTTGTATGATATTCACTGAGGAGTATGGTTCACAACTTCCTCCTCTGAGGAGCCTCCACTGGTGTGTGTGCTGTGGCTTGGCTCTCTCATCCCTTTCAGGCTTCTGGGAGGGACGGTGGACAATGAGCCTGTCATAGCGGATGTAAGCAATATCCCAACGCGCTCTGGCAGCTTTCATGGCTGGGATAAGACCTTTCCTCTTCTGGCAAACAGCTTCAGGATAGTCCTAGTGGAGGAAGATATACGTTCCTCTCAAGTTCTTGGCTCTTTCCAGAAGAGCTACCTTGTCCTCGAACCTCAGGAACTTGACCACTATCGGCCTAAGCCTGTCATCTGGGCCATAGGTGGGTTTTCTAGTCCAGTGGGCACTCTCCACCTCAATCTTCCTGTGGTGCATCTTGAATTTCTCAAAGATAATATCCCTAACTTTGTCCTCAGACTCTGTGCAGGTCTCGTGGAGATTCTTTAATTCCATCCACAACCATGTTGTTCTGCCTTGATTGTCCCTCGAGACTGATTTATATGTCATTATTATCGTGGACTTACACCCTCAATGACTTACAGATTGCTGTCATATTGCCATTCTCCTTGTTTCAACTCATTGAGGTGACCCTGGGAGAACTGCAAACTGTTCTTCAGGTCCTGAACCTCTCTGGTCATTATTATTATTATTTTATTAGTTGAATCCACCAGTATTTGGACAAAACACTTGATGCTATGTTCTTGTTGTTGTAACAACTGCTTGTATAACTATTTTTGTTTGTTTAGACCCTTCAAGTGTAATAGAGACACCAATGTCCTGAACGGTACGCCCACCGGCTTTGGTCTTTGTCATGGTAGCTAGCAATGTAGGTTACCCTGTTACTCCTCACAGTTCCAGACAGGGAAGGTCACAGGGAAGATTGAAAGTGGTTCAATGATGCAGTTTATGCATTGTGGTGATACAGGACATATATATATTTTTGTTTTTCTATTTAAAAAAGTGTGAAAAAACTGAAACAAAACAGAGAGAAAGGAATAAAAAACGTAAAATACAGAATTAGGTAAATATGCCATTTAGCAAACGCTTTTATCCAAAGCGACTTTCAGTCAAGCATGCATACATTTTTACGTATGGGTGGTCCTTGGAATCTACCCCACTGTCCTGGCGTTGCAATGCTCTACCAAGATGTATGAAAATATTATAAATGCTCTGTGAAGCCTAAATTTAACATAATTTGTAAAGCCTTTATTAAGCAGTGCTTACGCCACCCTTTGTAAAGCACAGGTCTATGTCATTTTTGACATTGGTGGTTATGTCACACAGTTATACCCCATTTATGTACCCTTCATAGAGCATAAGATACGGTTATAGATGATTTGTGACACATTGATGTAGTATTTATAAAGGCTTTATGAAGCCTTCGTAAGCTGCAAGTCATTTAATGTGGGGCCTTATTTCAAATTAGGTCATTTCCTTTGATGGACACCTGTCACTTTTCTTTGTTAAGTGAGACAAGAAATGATACCGTAACAGATCCGGCCATAATTCGAATTTATGCGACTTAGTGTGTAACAGTGAAAGTTAACCCAGGAGGATGGATTTAGTGCACACTTCCAAAAAGTCCACTTGTTTATTTGCCAGAAAGTCATTATCATTGTTTTGTTTTGTGCCAGGTTATAATGAAAACAAGTAGGGGTGTTGTGTATGTTTACCTTGAAGCAAAAAATTACCATCCGTGAAACATCAATTTTCCCAGTGTTTTTCTTTCTTTTCGGCATGATGAGTGTGGGCTGTCTCCTTAGTCTCATTTGCATAAATACATGCATTATGTTTAGGTCCTGGGGTTGTAGGGGTAATTCATATCCCTAACACAGTTACTGTTATGGCAGACCCCTCACAGTGAAATACGCAACCAAGAGGGAAAACACAGAGGGCTTATTAGTTTTTTAATAGACAGTGTAGTGGGTTGTAATCCTACAGCAGAAAAAGAGTGATATGACAATGAACATGTTAATTTATTATTATGGCTATGCAGTTTGAAAGTGTATGCCCTCATTTAATATTATTATTGATATCAAACTAGACAATTAATTTGTCTTTATGCAATCTTTAAATACATTGTGATAAAGTACACAACTAACAAAATGTGTGTTTGTCATTGAGAGTAGGGACAACTATGAGGGACATTGGAGAGGAATGGAAGCATCACAGTGTGACCAGAGAAGTAGGTATGTGGGATGCAGCTCAACAGGAGGACTGTGGAAATCAAAGTGCTTTGAATACTGAATACCATTAGGCTACCCACACGTGTCACAGATACACTGCATGCCAAAACATAGCCTTGGAGCAAATTTCTCAGCTAACCATGATAACCGATGCTCAGTCTATGAAACAGCTTATCCATTACTGCTAAATCTACATTACCATTCAAAAGTTTGGGGTCTCTTAGAAATCTCCTTGTTTTTGAAAGAAAGGCCATTTTTTTGTCCATTTAAAATAACATCAAATTGATCAGAAATACAGTGAAGACATTGTTAATGTTGTAAATGACTATTGTAGCTGGAACCGGCTGATTTTTTAAAATGGAATATCTACATAGGCGTACAGAGGCCCATTATCAGCAACCATCACTCCTGTGTTCCAATGGCACGTCGTGTTAGCTAATCCAAGTTTATCATTTTATAAGGCTCATTGATCATTAGAAAATCATTTTGCAATTATGTTAGCACAGCTGGAAATTGTTGTGCTGATTAAAGAAGCAATAAAACTGGCCTTCTTTAGACTATATCTGGAGCGTCAGCATTTGTGGGTACGATTAAAGGATCAAAATGGCCAGAAACAAAGAACATTCTTCTGAAACTCATCAGTTTATTCTTGTTCTGAGAAATGAAGGCTATTCCATGTGAGAAATTGCCAAGAAACTGAAGATCTCGTACAACGCTGAATACTACTTCCTTCACAGAACAGCGCAAACTGGCTCTAACCAGAATAGAGAGACTGAGCAAGAGGACAAGTACAAACAGATGCCTCACAAGTTCTCAACTGTCTGTGTCTGAACAGATCCCCATTGTCAATGAGTGCATTAAGATCACAGTCTGAAAACTTTATTCACCTGAAACCCTGAGCCACAGTTGTTGTTTGTAACGTCTTGTCTTTATCTGTCTACATGGTTGTTGTCTGTCTGGCTTTATAAATACATGTGTTTGCCCTCTGAAAGAACACTCTTAAGGCTATGTGAGGCATTTGTAATTGGCTCATTTCTTTTTCAGTCTTTTCTCAGATGAACACACCATACACGCTGTGCTCTTGCTATCTCCAGGAGGTGGACAATACAAATACAAAAACAAGGACATTTCTAAGTGACCCTAACTTTTGAACGGTAGTGAATAAAGTTGTATTTTCTAACAAAAAAAGTCAAACACAGCGGCACCTGTGTCATTTCCCTCTGAACGTGATACTTCTTGTTGTACCAAACAAATATCGAAGCCTGGCACTACTTCCAGGTGAATAGAAACTTAAAAATGGCAGAATTCAGATTTCTGTCTCTTTTCAGGCCATCTGTTGGGCTATCGCGGGCATTGTTCCTCTCTTGAAGAATGTCCTCTGAAGAAAGATTTGCTTTAAAAGGCCATTTATGCTGGAATAATATATATGAATGACTTTTTAATTTTACTCTTCATGAAGCCGCACTACAGTTCGAATCCCAATAACTAGTTGACAAATCACTGCAGTCAAAGTCCTCACAGGAAGTTCATATGCTGACATTATAGGTAAATCATTCATGTGTTAATTGACTGCTTTGAGGCACTAAGTGATAAAGAAATAAGATCATTTACACCTTTTACTCAAGTTGAAATGTGTTCTAATTGCATTTTCCCTCCATGCACACCGAGTCAGTGGAAATCCAGCACTCTTCTCAATACAGGTTACATTTCACAATTCCAGATAAAAGTTACAATTATTGCTTTGACTAATGTGAATAAATTATGTCCTGGATTAGCATTTTGGTGCTTTCCCTGGGCTGGCTTTGCCAAGGAAACAAGCTTGTTTTCCAAATGGCTGCTATTGAGCTAGCTATTGATCACTCCCTCTCACCTCTAGGAGCTGAGAGTAGCATATCAACACTGTACTGGGGAAATATGCTGCAGCACTGCCTGTGAAGCACCAGGGTAAAGTGTGGAGAGAAATCAGTACCCTTGTTATACAGTATGCTAATGAATGTCTGTCATATATACCTCATTTTTAACTAAAGCCAATCTTTTCCTTTCAAGTGGTACATTTTCCAGCAGGTAATTTTACAACTTGATATTCAGTCTGACTAAGGCATGATCCTTCTTTTAAACATGCCGTTTCTTACCAACTCTGAATGTCACTGAATATTGTTTCAACAACTGAAGATGGCAGATATATGTGATATTTTGATGTACCTTGGGCAGTGATGGGCAGTGATGCACCAACAGTAGGCATACTGTATAATTGTTCCTGTCATGGTGCTGTGCATGGTCCTGACTCCTCAGAAATCCTGCTGATGTTGAACAAACAGCAGGGCTTTCTCTGCTGCAGAAATCATGTTAGTTTAAAATGAAATACAATGGCTTACGAAAGTATTCACCCCTCTTGGTATTTTTCCAATTTTGTTGCCTTACAACCTGGAATTAAAATATATTTTGGGGGGAGTTTGTATCATTTTATTTACACAACATGCCTACCAGTTTGAAGATGCTAACAAGATGCTAACATTTAAAAAAGATAACTTGAGCGTGCATAACTATTCACCCCCCCAAAGTCAATGCTTTTTTGAGCCACCTTTTGCAGCAATTATAGTTGCAAGTCTCTTGGGGTATGACTCTATAAGCTTGGCACATCTAGCCACTGGGATTTTATCATCTAGCCACTGGGATTCTTCAAGGCAAAACTGTTCCAGTTCCTTCAAGTTGGATGGGTTCCGCTGGTGTACTTTAAGTCATACTACAGATTTTGAAGTGGATTGAGGTCTGGGATTTGACTAGGCCATTCCAAGACATTTAAATGTTTCCCTTTAAACCACTCAAGTGTTGCTTTAGCAGTATGCTTAGGGTTATTGTCCTGCTGGAAGGTGAAGCTCTGTCCCAGTATCAAATCTCTGGAAGACTGAAACAGGACTCCCTCAAGAATTTCCCTGTATTTAGCGCCATCCATAATTTCTTCAATTCTGACCAATTTCCCCATCTCTGCCGATGAAAAACATCCCCACACCATGATGTTGCCACCACCATGCTTCACTGTGGGGATGGTGTTCGATCGGGGTGATGAGAGGTGTTGGGTTTGCGCCATACATAGCATTTTCCTTGATGGCCAAAAAACTACATTTTAGTCTCATCTGACCAGAGCACCTTCTTCCATATGTTTGGGGAGTCTCCCACATGCCTTTTGGCGAACACCAAACATGTTTGCTTATTTTCTTCTTTAAGCAATGGCTTTTTTCTGGCCACTCTTCAGTAAAGCCCAGCTCTGTGGAGTATACAGCTTAAAGTGGTCCTATGGACAGATACTCCAATCTCTGCTGTGGAGCTTTGCAGCTCCTTCAGGGTTATCTTTGGTTTCTTTGTTGCCTCTGATTAATGCCCTCCTTGACTGGTCTGTGAGTTTTGGTGGGCTGCCATCTCTTGGCAGGTTTGTTGTGGTGCCATACTCTTTCCATTTTATAATAATGGATTTAATGTTGCTCCGTGGGATGTTCACCGATTCTGATATTTTTATAAACCAACCCTGATCTGTGCTTGAAAGCTCCTTGGTCTTCATGGTGCCGCTTGCTTGGTGGTTCCCCTTGCTTAGTGGTGTTGCAGACTCTCTGGCCATTCAGAACAGGTGTATATATATACGTGTATATATATATATATATATATATATATATACACATATATATATATATATATATATACACACATATATATATATATATATATATACATACATATGTAGTGAGGGAAAAAAGTATTTGATCCCCTGCTGATTTTGTACGTTTGCCAACTGACAAAGAAGTGATCTGTCTATAATTTTAATGGTAGGTTTATTTGAACAGTGAGAGACAGAATAACAACAAAAAAATAAAGAAAAAAACGCATGACAGCCTTTCTGCCTTCCTTGAGAAAATATTAATATGTGTGTAATGTGTTATCTTTAACACTGTTATGCAAGCAGACAGTATTTCAACCACATCAAATATCCAGCCTAGACGAACTGAAGTGTTATCAGAAATATGTTTTGTCTTTTTCTCAGCTTTTCATTTCCTTAAAACTGGTTAAACTGATGACATTTGGACATTTTGCACAGGACCAATCTATCCAATATTTTGGAGTTAACGCATTATCTCTACAGTCTCCAAGCGAAACACACAACCTTACCAGTGCTAACTGTATTACTAATACATTCTGGTGAGCACTACTTCATTTAGTCTTCTGGCGCAACAAGTTATGACAGAGAAGATGCTGCATGTATCAAACTATAGTTGACAAACAAGTAGCCTACCAAATGTCGGAAATTATAAGCAGAAACTTGTCTAACCTCTTAACTGTAGGGTCTCCTAAATAGGGGACCTTCAAAAAATGTTTTATTCAATGGAAATACAGCCATAAAAGGGCATCACACACCCACAATCCCATAGTCAATATGGCTGCGACTCAAAAGTCCAATAGTGTAGAAAAGCTAAAACGATATATATCTTGAACAACGTTGATATGTGGTGAAAGCAAAGATTGATAAGGATATGTTATTTGCATTACAGTATATCATCAGATAACCTGGTTGGGACTATGTAGGTCTGACTAGCTCTTCTGCGTAATGCGGCCCATTGCTACACACACTGAGAATGCACAGAGCGCGTCATAGTATTTTGAGCTGATTCTTTCATTGCTTTGGCATAGAAATGGGTTATCAGGGATGTAAGGGAAAGGGATGTATCAGGGAAATACCAAGCAAACTACCCAACAGGACATTAAAAACTGTAACAGAAACTGTAACATCTTATGCGTCACGGAGTCGTGGCTGAACGATGACAATATCAACATACAGCTGGCTGGTTATACAATGTACCGGCAGGATAGAACAGCGGCGTCTGGTAAGACAAGGGGCGGCGGTCTAAGTATTTTTGTAAACAACAGCTGGTGCACGATACCTAAGGAAGTCTCGAGCCATTGCTCGCCTGAGGTAGAGTTTCTCATGATAAGCAGCAGACCACATTAACTACCGAGAGAGTTATCATCTAAATTCTTTGTAGCTGTTTACGTACCACCACTGTCAGAGGCTGTATTCTGCTATAAGCAAACAAGAAAACACTCACCCAGAGGCGGGGCTCCTACTAGCCGGGGAATTTAATGCAGGGAAACTTAAATCAGTTTTACCTGATTTCTATCATCAGGTTAAATTTGCAACCAGAGGGAAAATAGCTCTGGACCACCTATCCTTCACACAAAGAGATGCATACAAAGCTCTCCCTCACCCTCCATTTGGCAAATCTGACCATAATTCTAAATCAAATCAAATCAAATCAAATGTTATTTGTCACATACACATGGTTAGCAGATGTTAATGCGAGTGTAGCGAAATGCTTGTGCTTCTAGATCCGACAATGCAGTAATAACCAACAAGTATTCTATCCTCCTGATTCATGCTTACTAGCAAAAATTAAAGCAGGAAGCACCAGTGACTAGATCAATAAAAAAGTGGTCAGATGAAGCAGATGCTAAACTACAGGACTGTTTTGCTAGTAAAGACTGGAATATGTTCCGGGACTCCTCCAATGGCATTGAGGAGGAGCTAAACTACAGGACTGTTTTGCTAGTAGAGACTGGAATATGTTCCGGGACTCCTCCAATGGCATTGAGGAGTACACCACATCTGTCATTGGCTTAATCAGTAAGTGCATCGATGACGTTGTCCCCACAGTGAAGTACGTACATACCGCAACCAGAAACCATGGATTACATGCAGCATCCGCACTGAGCTAAAGGCTAGAGCTGCCGCTTTCAAGGAGTGGGACTCTAACTCGGAAGCTTATAAGAAATCCCGCTATGCCCTTGGGTGAACCATCAAACAGGCAAAGCGTTTTACCTCTTAGAGCTCTAGGGGCGCTATTTCATTTTTGGATAAAAAACGTTCCCGTTTTAAGCGCGATATTTTGTCACGAAAAGATGCTCGACTATGCATATTCTTGACAGTTTTGGAAAGAAAACACTCTGAAGTTTCAGAATCTGAAAAGATTTTGTCTGTAAGTGCCGCAGAACTCATTCTACAGGCGAAACCAAGATGATGCATCACCCAGGAATTAGCAGAATTTCTGAAGCTCTGTTTTCCATTCTCTCCTTATATGGCTGTGATTGCGCAAGGAATGAGCCTACACTTTCTGTCGTTCGCCCAAGGTCTTAGCAGCATTGTGACATATTTGTAGGCATATCATTGGAAGATTGGCCATAAGAGACTACATTTTCCAGAGGTCCGCCCGGTGTCCTTTGTCTAAATTTGTGCGTAATCTTCAGGTGCGGTCATTTTCTCCTGGGATTCAGGAGAGAAAGCATGTGTCCAAGAACGATGTATCAATGAAGAGATATGTGAAAAACACCTTGAGGATTGATTCTAAACAACGTTTGCCATGTTTTCAGTCGATATTATGGAGTTAATTTGGAAAAAAGTTTGCGTTTTGAGGACTGAATTTATGGATTTTTTTTGGTAGCCAAATGTGATGTATAAAACGGAGCTATTTCTTATACACAAGGAATCTTTTTGGAAAAACTGAGCATCTGCTATCTAACTGAGAGTATCCTCATTGAAAACATCAGAAGTTCTTCAAAGGTAAATGATTTTATTTGAAGGCTTTTATGTTTTTGTTAATGTTGCGTGCTGGATGCTAACGCTAATGCTAACGCTAAATGCTAACGCGAAATGCTAACTCTAGCTAGCTACTTTTACACAAATGATTGTTTTCCTATGGTTGAGAAGCATATTTTGAAAATCTGAGATGACAGTGTTGTTTACAAAAGGCTAAGCTTGAGAGATGGCATATTTATTTCATTTCATTTGCGATTTTTATAAATAGTTAACGTTGTGTTATGCTAATGAGCTTGCTGATAGATTTACACAATCCTGGATACAGGGGTTTTTTCATAGCTAAACGTGACGCAGAAAACGGAGCGATTTGTCCTAAACAAATAATCTTTCAGGAAAAACTGAACATTTGCTATCTGAGAGTCTCCTCATTGAAAACATCTGAAGTTCTTCAAAGGTAAATGATTTTTTTGAATGCTTTTCTGTTTTTTTGTGTAAATGTTGCCAGCTGAATGCTAATGCTAAATGCTACGTTAGCCATCAATACTGTTACACAAATGCTTGTTTTGCAATGGTTGAGAAGCATATTTTGAAAATCTGAGATGACAGTGTTGTTAACAAAAGGCTAAGCTTGAGAGATGGCATATTTATTTCATTTCATTTGCGATTTTCATGAATAGTTAACGTTGCGTTATGGTAATGAGCTTGAGTCTGTATTCACGAACCCGGATCCGGGATGGGGAGATCAGAAAGGTTAATACAGGACTAACATAGAGTCATACTACACCGGCTCTGACATTCGGCGGGTGTGGCAGGACCTGCAGACCATTGCAGGATACAAAGGGAAGCACAGCCGAGAGCTGCCCAGTGACACAAGCCTACTAGACAAGCTAAACTACTTCTATGCTCGCTTCGAGGCAAATAACACTAAAACTAAACACCTCCCTATGCAACTGGATCCTGGACTTCCCGACGGAACACCCCCAGGTGGTAAGTGTAGGTAACAACACATCCGCCACACTGATCCTCAACACAGGGGCGCTCAGGGGTGCGTGCCTAGCCCCATCCTGTGCTCCCTGTTCACCCATGACTGCACGGCCGGGCACGACTCCAACAACATCATTAAATTTGCCGATGACACAACAGTGGTAGGCCTGATCACAGACAATGACGAGACAGCCTATAGTGAGGAGGTCAGAGATCTGGCCGTATGGTGCCAGGACACAACCTCTCCCTCAACATGATCAAGACAAAGGAAATTATTGTGGACTACAGGAAAAAGAGGACCGAGCACGCCCCCATTCTTATCGACGGGGCTGCAGTGGAGCGGGTTAAGAGCTTCAAGTTCCTTGGTGTCCACATCACCAACAAACTAACATGGCCCAAGCACACCATGGCAGTCATGAAGCGGGCACGACAAAACATATTCCCCCTCAGGAGACTGAAAAGATTTTGCATGGGTCCTCAGATCCTCAAAAGGTTCTACAGCTGCACCGTCGAGAGCATCCTGACTGGTTACATCACTGCCTGGTATGGAAACTGGTCGGCCTCCGACCGCAAGGTAGTGCGAACGGCCCAGTACATCACTGGCGCCAAGCTTCCTGCCATCCAGGACCTCTATACCAGGCGGTGTCAGAGTAAGGTCCTGAAAATTTTCAAAGCCTCCAGCCACGCTAGTCATAGACTGTTCTCTCTGTTACCACACGGCAAGTGGTACCGGAGCGCCAAGTCTACGTCCAAGAGGCTTCTAAACAGCTTCTACCCCTCAAGCCATAAGACTCCTGAACATCTAGTCAAATGGCTACCCAGACTTTTAACACCCCCCCCACACACCACTGCCATTTTCTGTTGTCATCGATGCATCGTCACTTTAATTATCTCTACCTACATGTACATACTACCGCAACTAACCGGTGCCCCCACACATTGACTCTGTATAGGCACCCCTCTGTATATATTGTTATTTTTAACTGCTCCTCTTTAATTACTTAGTTACTTTTATCTCTTATTCTTATCCGTAGTTTTTGAAACTGTGGTTAGGGGCTCATAAGTAAGCATTTCACTGTAAGGTTTACACTTGTTATACTCGGCACATGTGACTAATACAATTTGATTTGATTTGATTTGAACAGGGGGGTAAAAAGATGACAAAAGCCAGGTATTCCGAGAAGAGGCTTTGGAGGAAATTCTTAGTGAGTGAGACACAGATGCTGGGGGCGACCTGGACCAAGACTATTATGACTCTAGAACGATTGGATTGTGTTTTAGATCTGTCATTAAATTGTTTTGTGTACCGCTCTATAGTTTACTATAGGTGTTTAGTATTTTTTTATAGTATAGCGGAGTCCTGTCCTTTTGGGGCTATATCCTGTGTATCATTCCAAAGTTAGTAAATATTGTATACAGTACCAGTCAAAAGTTTGGACACCCCTACTCATTCAAGGTTTTTCTTTATTTTTACTATTTTCTATATTGTAGAATAATAGTGAAGAAATCAAACTATGAAATAACACCTATGGAATAATTTAGTAATCAAAATATATTTTATATTTGAGATTATTCAAAGTAGCATCCCTTTGCCTTGATGACAGCTTTGCACACTCTTGGCATTCTCTCAACCAGCTTCACCTGGAATGCATTTCCAACAGTCTTGAAGGAGTTCCACATATGCTGAGCACTTGTTTGTTTTTCTTTCACTCTGCGGTCAAACTCATCCCAAACCATCTCAATTTGGTTGAGGTTGGGTGATTGTGGAGGCCAGGTCATCTTATGCAGCACTCCATGACTCTCCTTCTTGGTCAAATAGCCGTTACACATCCTTGAAGTGTGTTGGGTCATTGTCGTTTTGAAAAAAACAAATGATAGTCCCACTAAGCACAAACCAGATGGACTGGTGTATTGCTGCAGAATGCTGTGGTAGCCATGCTGGTTAAGTGTGCCTTGAATTCTAAATAAATCACTGACAGTGTCACCAGCAAAGCACCATCACACCATCACACCTCCTCCTCCATGCTTCACGTTGGGAACTGTAGATGCAGAGATCATCCGTTCACCTACTCTGCGTCTCACAAAGACATAGAGGTTGGAATCCAAAATCTCAAATTTGGACTCATCAGACCAAAGGACTGATTTCCACCGCTCTAATGTCCATTTCACATGTTTCTTTGCCCAAGCAAGTTCTTCTTATTGGTGTCCTTTAGTAGTGGTTTCTTTGCAGCAATTTGACCATGAAGGCCTGATTCAGACAGTCTCCTCTGAACAGTTGATGTTGAGATGTGTATTTTACTTGAACTCTGTGAAACATGTATTTGGGCTGTAATTTCTGAGGCTGGTAACACTATTGAACTTATCCTCTGCAGCAGAGGTAACTCTGGGTCTTTTCTTCCTTTGGCAGTCCTCATGAGAGCCAGTTTCATCATAGCGCTTCATGGAATTTTCCGCACTGACTGACCTTCATGTCTTTAAGTAATGATGGACTGTCGTTTCTCTTTGATTATTTGAGCTGTTCTTGCCATAATATGGATGTTACGCTCCGGGTGTCGTGGGTGTGGAGTCAGACGCAGGAAACAAAAGAGTGCAATGCTGTGCTCTTTAATGCACAAACGCAACACAGGTTGCTCAACACCTAAACTGCCCCAAACACGGGGATAGAAATAGTACAACCGAAATACACGACCAGGAACAAACACGTTCCTCTACTACAGAACCGAAGGTCACAATAATTAATCCCGCACAAAGAAACAGGCTGGCCGGCTGTCTAATAAAGCCCAACTAATCATTCAGGAACAGGTGCTATCAATAAACATACAAGGAGGGGGAGGAAAGACAATCAGTGGCAGCTAATAGGCCGGTGACGACGACCGCCGAGCGCCACCCGACCGGGAAGAGAAGCCACCCTCGGTCGGACTCGTGACAGTACCCCCCCCCCCCCCCCCCCCCCCCGCGCGGCCTCGAGATCGGGGGGGGTACTGTCACGAGGTGCAGGGCGATCCGGATGGAGGCGATGGAAATCCCTCAACATTGATGGATCCAAGATGTCCCCCACCAGTACCCAGCACCTCTCCTCTGGGCCGTACCCCTCCCAGTCCACGAGGTACTGCAGGCCCCTCACCCGGCGTCTTGAGTCCAGAATGGCCCGGATCGTATACACCCGGGACCCCTCGATGTCCAGAGGGGGGGACCTCCGGCACCTCACTGTCCTGCAGGGGAAAAGCTACCACCGGCCTGAGGAGAGACACATGAAACAACAAGGGGTTAATACGATAATAGGAAGGGAGTTGTAATCGATAACACACCTCGTTTATTCTCCTCAGGACTTTAAAGCGCCCTACACACTGCGGACCCAGCTTCCGGCAGGGCAAGCGGAGGCGTAGGTTTCGGGTCGAGAGCCAGACCCTGTCCCCCGGTACAAACACGGGGGCCTCACTGCGGTGGCGGTCAGCACTCCTCTTCTGCCGTCCACTCGCTTGTTGGAGAGATTCCTGGACGGCCCTCCAGGTCTCCTTGGAGCGCTGTACCCATTCCTCCAACGCAGGAGCCTCGGTCTGGCTCGGATGCCATGGTGCCAGGACCGGTTGGTACCCCAACACACACTGAAAAGGGGACACGTTAGTAGAGGAGTGGCGTAGTGAGTTCTGGGCCATTTCAGCCCAGGGAATGTAACGTGCACCACTCCCCTGGCCTATCCTGGCAATACGACCGCAGAAACCTACCCACCTCCTGGTTCACTCTCCCACCTGCCCATTACTCTCGGGGTGATAACCGGAGGTCAGGCTGACAGAGAACCCCAAACGTTCCATGAATGCCCTCCATACTCGGGACGTGAATTTGGGGCCCCGATCAGAAACGATGTCCTCCGGCCCCCCGTAGTGCCGAACGACGTGGGTGAATAATGCCTCCGCAGTCTGTAGGGCTGTAGGGACACCGGGCAACGGGAGGAGACGGCAGGATTTAGAGAACCGATCCACAATCACTAGAACCGTGGTGTTCCCCTGAGACGGCGGAAGATCGGTCAGGAAATCTACGGATAGAAGTGACCATGGGCGTTGTGGAACGGGGAGTGGTTGTAACTTCCCTCTAGGAAGGTGCCTAGGAGCCTTACTCTGGGCGCACACCGAACAGGAGGAGACATAAACCTTAACGTCCTTAGCAAAGGTAGGCCACAATACCTCATCCGAAGGCTCCCCACTGTCCTCGTCACCCCAGGGTGACCCGAGGAGGGTAGGACGTGAGCCCACCGAATCAGTTGGTCCCGAACACCAAGCGGCACGTACTTTCGCCCCGCGGGTTCCGCCCGTAACGCCCGCTCGATGTCCGAGTCCACCTCTCATACCACTGGTGCTACCAGCCTTGAGGCGGGAAGGATGGGAGTTGGTTCGGTGGACCTATCCTCCGTGTCGTTAAAGGCGGGACAGTGCGTCAGCCTTTACGTTCTGGGAGCCCGGTCTATAAGACAATGTAAACCGGAACCGGGTGAAGAATATGGCCCACCTTGCCTGACGTGGGTTAAGTCTCCTAGCTGCCCGAATATACACCAGATTCTGTTGGTCGGTCCAGATGAGAAAGGGGTGCTTAGCCCCCTCAAGCCAGTGTCTCCACACCTTCAGAGCTCTGACCACCGCTAGCAACTCCCGGTCCCCCACATCATAGTTACGCTCCGCTGGGCTGAGCTTCCTTGAGAAGAAAGTGCAGGGGCGGAGTTTTGGTGGCGTACCCAAGCGCTGTGATAGCACGGCACCCACCCCAGCCTCGGACGCGTCCACCTCCACTATGAATGCTAGAGAGGGGTCCGGATGCGCCAACACGGGCGCATCAGTGAACAGCGCCTTCAACTTATTGAAAGCTCCGTCCGCCTCTGCTGACCACTGTAAACGCACCGGGCCCCCCATCAGCAGTGAGGTAATGGCAGCCGCTATCTGGCCAAAACCCCGGATAAACCTCCGGTAGTAGTTGGCAAAACCCAAAAACCGCTGCACCTCTTTTACCGTGGTCGGAGTCGGCCAATTACGCACGGCCCTAATGCGGTCACCCTCCATCACCACCCCCGAGGTGGAAATCGATAACCCAGGAAGGAGACGGCTCGTTTAGAGAACACGCATTTCTCAGCCTTGACGTATAGGTCATGCTCCAGCAGTCTATCGATATAAACAACCACTCCCTGCCCGCCCAGGTTCCTGAGAATCTCATCTACAAAGGATTGGAAAACGTCTGGAGCATTCTTTAACCCATACGGCATGACGAGGTACTCATAGTGGCCCGATGTGGTACTAAATGCGGTTTTCCACTCATCTCCCTTCCGAATATGCACCAGACTATATGCGCTCCTGATATCCAGTTTTGTGAAGAACTGCGCTCCGTGAAATGATTCCACCGCCGTAGCGATGAGAGGTAGAGGGTAACTATACCCCACTGTGATGGCATTTAGACCTCTATAATCAATACACGGATGCAAACCTCCCTCCTTTTTCTTCACAAAAAAGAAACTCGAGGAGACGGGTGAGATGGAAGGCCGAATGTACCCCTGTTCCAGCAACTCCGTGACATATGTCTCCATCGATCAACGTTTCCTCCTGGGACAATGGGTACACGTGACTCTTGGGAAGCGCAGCGTTTACCTGGAGATCTATCGTACAATCCCTTCCCGGTCGATAAGGTGGTTATTTAGTCGCTTTCACTTTACTGAAAGCGATTGCCAAATCGGCATACTCGTGGAACCCTGGTCTGGACTTTCCACCGACGTGGCACCGATGGAAACTCCGAAACACGTTCCAGAACACTCCTCTGACCACCCCTGGAGAACCCCACTAAATTTTAGGATTGTGCCGGGCCAGCCAGGGAATCCCTAGCACCACTGGAAACGCAGGCGAATCAATAATATAAAGACTGATGCGCTCCCTGTGATTCCCCTGCGTCACCATGTCCAGTGGAACCGTGGTCTCCCTGACCATCCTGACCCTAATGGCCGGCTATCTAGGGAGTGCACGGGAAAAGGAGGGTCTATCGGCACCAGCGGAACCCCTAACTTAAGGGCGAGTACGCGATCCATAAAGTTCCCAGCTGCGCCTGAATCGACTAGCGCCCTATGCTGGGAAGAGGGAAAAAAGTTAAGACAAACATGTGGCCAACAGGGGGTTCTGGGTGAGTTTGATGCTGACTCACCTGGGGTGATCGAGAAGCGTTCCGCCTGCCATTTCTACTCCCAGACGGACCCCCCCCAGCACCGATCGGCCGTGTGTCCTCTCCGACCACAGTTGGTGCAGGGAAGACCTCCTCCTCCGGTACCCCTCGGCACGGCCCCTCCCAACTCCATCGGAATGGGAGTGGAGGGGCTCGGTGGTGGCACACACAGGACCCTCTCCGAACGCCTGCGGGCAGCCAGCAGATTGTCCAGTCGAATGGGCATGTCAATCAGCTCATCCAGGGAAAGAGCGGTGTCTCGACACGCTAGCTCCCTGCGGACGTCCTCCCGGAGACTACACCTGTAGTGGTCAATAAGGGCCCTGTCGTTCCACCCAGATCCTGCTGCCAAGGTCCGGAACTCCAGCGCGTAATCCTGGGCGCTCCTCCTCTCCTGCCTGAGATGAAATAGTCGTTCTCCCACCGCTCGGCCTTCTGGAGGGTGATCAAACACGGCACGGAAGCGGCGGAAAAACTCTGGGTAGTGCTCCCTCGCTGAGTCTGTGCCATTCCAGACTGCGTTCGCCCACTCCAGAGCACGACCCGTGAGGCAGGAGATGAGGACACTCACCCTCTCCGCTCCCGAGGGAGTGGGTCTGACGGTGGCCAGGTATAGCTCCAATTGGAGTAAAAAACCCTGGCAACCCGCCGCTGCTCCATCATAAGCCCTCGGGAGCGTCAGATGGAGGGTGCTGGAGTCTGTCCATTCTCTCCATCACTTGATCTATCGCCGATCCGATCCGATGAAGGACAGTGGTGTGGTGGAGAACTCGTTCCTCCATCGATGGGAGAGGGTTGGCTGCTGCTCCTGCTGACTCCATTCAATAGGGTGCGGGATTCTGTAACGCTCCGGTTGTTGTGGGTGTGGAGTCAGACAAAGGAAACAGAGAGTGCAATGCTGTGCTCTTTAATGCAAAAACACAACACAGGGTGCTCAACACCCAAACTGCCCCAAACACGGGGGACAAAAATAGTACAACCGAAATAAAGGACCAGGAACAAACACGTTCCTCTACTACAGAACCGAAGGTCACAATAATTAATCCCGCACAAAGAAACAGGCGGGCCGGCTGTCTAATAAAACCCAACTAATCATTCACGAACAGGTGCTAACAATAAACATACAAGGAGGGGGAGGAAAGACAATCAGTGGCAGCTAATAGGCCGGTGACAACGACCGCCGAGCGCCACCCGACCGGGAAGGGAAGCCACCCTCGGTCGGACTCGTGACAATGGACTGTGTCTTTTACCAAATAGGGCTATCTTCTGTATACAACCCTTACATTGTCACAACACAATTGATTGGCTCAAGCGCATTAAGGAAAGAAATTCCACAAATGAACTATTAACAAGGCACACCTGTTAACTGAAACACATTCCAGGTGACTACCTCATGAAGCTGGTTGAGATAATGCCAAGAGTGTGCAAAGCTGTCTTCAAGGCAAAGAGTGGCTACTTTGAAGAATCTAAAATCTAAAATATATTTTGATTTAACACTTTTTTGGTTCCTATATGATTCCATATGTGTTATTTCATAGTTTTGATGTATTCCAAATTATTCTACAATGTAGAAATAGTAAAAAATAAAGAAAAACTCTGGAATGAGTAAGTGTGTCCAAACTTTTGACTGGTACCTTACATGTAGGTAAAGTGACTATGCATAGATAATAAACAGAGAGTAGCAGCAGAGTAAAAAGCTAATGTAGGCTAATGTGATTTGCATGAGGTTGTAAGAAACAAAAACAATCCCAGGACATAGACATATCTGATATGGGCAGAAATCGTAAATCTTGTTTATCTAACTGCACTGTCCAATTTACAGTAGCTATTGCAGTGAAAAAATACCATGCTATTGTTTGAGGAAAGTGCACAATTATGAACCTGAATAAACCAAATAGGCACACTTTGCACATACACTGTTGCTATCTTGTCGGCAAAGTCTAAATTGCACTTGGGCTGGAATAATACATTATGGCCCTTCTCTTGCATTTCAAATATGATGGTAGAAAAAAAATACAAAAAGTATTTTTTTTTTTCTTTGTATTATCTTTTACCAGATCTCTAATGTGTTATATTCTCCTACATTCATTTCTCATTTACACAAACTTCACAGTGTTTCCTTTCAAATGGTATAAAGAATATGCATATCCTTGCTTCAGGTCCTGAGTTACAGGCAGTTAGATTTGGGTATGTCATATTAGGCGAAAATTGAAAAAAAGGGGCGGATCCTTAAGATTTAAGAAGCCTTTTGTACCTAGACATGGCGCTCCGTTACCGCTTGCCATGCAGTAACAAAAAAAACAGTCTATGACTAGGGTGGCTGTATGCTGGGCCTTTTAGGGCCTTCCCCATTGATATTGTTGAAATTGTGTTTTTATCGTGACCAACAACTTTAGGCTTATTCAATGTGTAATAGCAGTGGAATTACCCCATTCGGACACTTTGGAGAGGTTGAAAGGACACTTGGATGTCTCCTGGATATCCCCTGACACAACCAAACTGTTTGAGAGAGGTTGATATTGTAGAAATTGTTTTTATAGTGACCAATAACTTTGAGGGTACACTTGAAGATGATCTTTGACCGCACCTTACTAAAACGTCTGAAAGTTCTAGCTGTTGTCTATCAATCCCATTTTTCCCCCAGAAGTTTTTGAGTCGTTGTGGAAGCCAGCTGATGTGTTTCCAGCTCTATTCATCACTAATTGACTTATAGCTTGTCCATAAAATATTACTTAAAAACATTTAAAATAAAAAATGGTTAGTTTGTGTGTGCTTGATCTGAACTGTGCCATTCCTATCTATGTTCTAACCATTTCCTTATAATCTCCCAGGTGTTTTCTTTCCGATGGTATTATGTTGTGTCCTTATCATATAACTGCTCACTAAAAGCAATTACCGTTTAGAAATCTACATTTTTGCTATTACATTTCAGAGGCTGAATTAGGGGTGGATGTAGCCAGTAGTAAATTATTGTAAATTCATTACAGTAGGCAACATTTTTATGGAGGATCAACTGTGCAGGTAACCTACTTTTTGAAGTGATTTGTTTGACAATCAGATGAAAACCATCACACAACACCCATATGTGAAACTGAGCATGTGCAGGCCGCAAAACCAATAGTAAACATGATAGGACGTTTACATGCCACAGTATCCCATCTTAGACCAGCATATCCCAGGCATCTTATCAGGGTTTCTCATTACCACATCCTCATCGGCAGACTCAACAGCCTTGGTTTCTCAAATGATTGCCTCGCCTGGTTCACCAACTACTTCTGTGATAGAGTTCAGTGTGTCAAATCGGAGGGTCTGTTGTCCGGACCTCTGGCAGTCTCTATGGGGGTGCCACAGGGTTCAATTCTTGGACCGACTCTCTTCTCTGTATACATCAATGAGGTTGCTCTTTCTGCTGGTGAGTCTCTGATCCACCTCTACGCAGACGACACCATTCTGTATACTTCCGGCCCTTCTTTGGACACTGTGTTAACAACCCTCCAGGCAAGCTTCAATGCCATACAACTCTCCTTCCGTGGCCTCCAATTGCTCTTAAATACAAGTAAAACTAAATGCATGCTCTTCAACCGATCGCTACCTGCACCTACCCGCCTGTCCAACATCACTACTCTGGACGGCTCTGACTTAGAATACGTGCACAACTACAAATACTTAGGTGTCTGGTTAGACTGTAAACTCTCCTTCCAGACCCATATCAAACATCTCCAATCCAAAGTTAAATCTAGAATTGGCTTCCTATTTCGCAACAAAGCATCCTTCACTCATGCTGCCAAACATACCCTTGTAAAACTGACCATCCTACCAATCCTCGACTTTGGCGATGTCATTTACAAAATAGCCTCCAATACCCTACTCAACAAATTGGATGCAGTCTATCACAGTGCAATCCGTTTTGTCACCAAAGCCCCATATACTACCCACCATTGCGACCTGTACGCTCTCGTTGGCTGGCCCTCGCTTCATACTCGTCGCCAAACCCACTGGCTCCATGTCATCTACAAGACCCTGCTAGGTAAAGTCCCCCCTTATCTCAGCTCGCTGGTCACCATAGCATCTCCCACCTGTAGCACACGCTCCAGCAGGTATATCTCTCTAGTCACCCCCAAAACAAATTCTTTCTTTGGCCGCCTCTCTTTCCAGTTCTCTGCTGCCAATGACTGGAACGAACTACAAAAATCTCTGAAACTGGAAACATTTATCTCCCTCACTAGCTTTAAGCACCAACTGTCAGAGCAGCTCACAGATTACTGCACCTGTACATAGCCCACCTATAATTTAGCCCAAACAACTACCTCTTTCCCAACTGTATTTAATTTATTTATTTATTTTGCTCCTTTGCACCCCATTATTTTTATTTCTACTTTGCACATTCTTCCATTGCAAAACTACCATTCCAGTGTTTTATTTGCTATATTGTATTTACCTTGCCACCATGGCCTTTTTTGCCTTTACCTCCCTTCTCACCTCATTTGCTCACATTGTATATAGACTTGTTTATACTGTATTATTGACTGTATGTTTGTTTTACTCCATGTGTAACTCTGTGTTGTTGTATCTGTCGAACTGCTTTGCTTTATCTTGGCCAGGTCGCAATTGTAAATGAGAACTTGTTCTCAACTTGCCTACCTGGTTAAATAAAGGTAAAATAAAAAAATAAATAAAAAAATTACCGGGATACAATCTTTTTCAGGTTATTGTAAACGGGATATGAGGTTCATATGCATCAACTCAAAAACAGAATCCTTAAGTACACCGAATAATAATGTGATATTGGTGTGCATGTAAACATGGTTATTCACTTCAAAATGGGACGTTTGTTTCTCCTCTAAAAGAAAATGAATTTCTTTGCCTACTGTACTCCAGCTGAGAAGCCACCTTCCAGCTGAAAAGTCCTACTTTGCATGAGCACTCTCTGCATTGCTCAGCATCTTAATCATCTGTTTATTCCAGCTACCCATTGAGGTATCATTCAATGGGTAATACATTTATTGGTACTGTATAACAACATCATTCATATCTATTTTCTATTCCTTTATTGTTTGATGACCTGGAGTTAGAATGCCAGAGTGAATGTAATATCTTAAATAGATGAGAATATCTTCCAAATATAACTTTATGCTGAGATCTTCCATTTGCCTGTTGTGTTTTCAGAGGAGGAGCAAGCCCGCTGTTATCAGTCTCAAACGGGCGCCGTCACGGTAGCAGCAGCACACACAATGTCACTTCTGATTTTCAGTGTGTTTGTTTCGGTAGGGCAGCACAATCAATATGAGTTAAAGCTTTAATTCCCCTTGTAAATTGAGAGTAACACTGTATTGAGCTCAGTGGAAATATATTATCAAGAGGGCTGACTAGTAGGCTATTGTTACTTAAGGACTCCTAGAGGACTGTGCATTGTCCGTGAAATGTATTTATTAAGGCACGTTGTAGTTACTTTCGGTTGTCAAGGCCTCCCTAGCCCCAGCACTGCTGGATGGAATAAAGAAACTGACCTTTAGGGATTACCAATGGTACAAAAGGAATTTGATTATTTCGGTTTGAGCCTAATGAGAACAAAGTATGTGTCACTTTTTGATTAATGAATTTCTCCCGATCAGCAACGCAGCAGGGATCATAAAGGAGTAATTTCCTCCTCTCTTTACAGTGCCTCTACGAGGACATGTACTGTAGAATGAAGAGGGGAGGCCAGTGGGGTGATCTGGAGGTGCTGGGCTGGGAAAGACTGCCGATGATAGCGGCAGAGGGACTAAAGTGTTTCCCCTGTACGACTGGTGAAGCCCACGTCACCTGTGATTGGCCCTTTCAATGAAGTGGGAAACTAAAGTACTGCGTCTCAAATGTCCTTTCGTAATTTCAATCCTTAAAGAATTAGACAAATTAAAGAAAGTCCCCTGACATGACTTCCTTACCTTGTCTTTTTTCCCACTACAAACAGATGCACATAGTATATGGCTCTTCCCACTTGATGTCTACTGTTCAGAGGACACTTAAATATATGATACTATTGAGAAATGTGCAGATTTTTTTCTTACACCAGTATCAGTCTATGCATGCATCCTAACAGTACTCACATTATATTTTAGCACTGAACTATTTGAATGATTTGCACACTAATATGCTGTCTCTTTTGGTTTTATATATGATTATATGTTGAAGTCTGATGAGAGCAAACCAAAACTACAGTATGTAATGTAGGTTAAAGGTTTATCTCTGAATGCTTTCACAAAACCTGGAGAAAAACTTTGAACCAAAATATGTTATATTGTAATAATCCTCTGGTAACCTTGATGTCTAATTGTTAGACAAAATTGGAATTACTACATTCATTTTTATGTGACAGTGCAGGCCTCTAGGTGAAAGCTATTGTTTTAACACTAATTTCCTACTCTAAAATTACTTAGGTTTTTACCTAATTAGTGTGTAATTAGTTAGCCGTGTATCATTTTGTGATGATGTTCATGAAATTACTGAGAACCTCACATGCAAATTGCTTTACATAATATGCAGAACTTTCAGACCATGTGTAGTATGCAAGTCTGTCAAATCGAATCAATGCTGTGGAAAATAGTTTTAGGTCTTAATTTAAAAAAAATCCCTTACAAAGGTGCAAAAGCATGTTTGCTGGAGCAATATTTTTCCATTCAACATGATAGTTTTATGTAGGTGTCAACTGAAAAGGGTCTCATTCATATCTGCCTCTCTTGCTCCAAAAAGCAACGCATTTGGATTCTCTCCCTTTGGATTTGTTTTGTAGGACTGTTTCCATATTTTGCACCCAGCAAAATAGTGCCATCTGCACTGTTATTTATTTTAATCTATTCTCTCATTGATTTTATTTAAGAAATTTGAGTTTAGGTTTTCAGTATAGTTAGTTGCCTGATGTTGGTGGGGAATATTTGAATGTTACTCCTGAATCACTATGATAAATATAATCGTTTTCCTTGAGTGTATTTTTAACAGAGCGGAGATTTACTTTGAAGTGTAAAGTGTAGGAATACAGTTGAAATCAGTCATTGATACAAATAAAATAAAATCAAATGTATTTATATAGCCCTTCTTACATCAGCTGATATCTCAAAGTGCAGTACAGAAACCCAGCCTAAAACCCCAACTAAAATCCCAAACAGCAAGCAATGCAGGTGTAGAAGCACGGTGGCTAGGAAAAACTCCCTAGAAAGGCCAAAACCTAGGAAGAAACCTAGAGAGTAACCAGGCTATGAGGGGTAGCCAGTCCTCTTCTGGCTGTGATACAGGCATGGTGGAGTAGCAGGTAAAAAACAGAAATCCATGAACCAAGAGGTTGTAATTTCAAATGAATACTATAAGAATTACTGTTTGAATTAACATAAACACTAACCATGTTTCCATCCAACCATTTCCTGCGGATGAATTATCTGACGCATGAAAAAACTGACGACCAGGATGATGGAAACATGAAATTCCGATACAATTTCATAAATGCCAACAGACAATTTGTTCGTTTGATATGGTGGGATCATTTTGTGTCAATAAAATAAATGATGTGAGAAATGGTGGTGGAAACTGGCACAAATATTGGTCTAATAATCATCATATCAAAGTAAACTTGGAGTCAAGCAAAATGTTGTGTGTTCCTCCCACTACGACTCGGGAAAGTATCCCGTTTATTTAGGCTACAGATTAAATAAATGATGATGAACTTAACGGGGTGGTGAATGTGCAATGTGATGAGCTTGGTGCTCCTTTGCAATAAATATTGAGGGTCTTATTCTGGTGACATGATGATCGATGCTTGGCTGCCGCTTGAAAAATACAAATAATATCGCTCTTATCCATAATAATCTCAATATGTTGGTAGCCCATGCTCACTGTATCTGTGAGCTGTTGGATAGAGCGTATGTGCCAAGAGTGGGCACATTTGCTATATAACAAATCAAATCAAATGTTATTTGTCACAGATAATTTGTTCACGTACTGTAGGTACATGTAGGGGTAAAGTGACTATGCCTAGAAAATAAACAGGGAGTAGCAGCAGTGTAAAAACAATGGGGGGGTGGCCATTATATTAATTGTTCAGCAGCCTTATGGCTTGGGGGTAGAAGCTGTTAAGGAGCCTTTTGGACCTAGACTTGGCGCTACGATACCGCTTGCCGTGCGGTACCAGAGAGAACAGTCTATGACTTGGGTGACTGGAGACAATTTTTTGTGAATTCCTTTGTCACCACCTAGTATATAGGTCCTGAATGGCAGGAAGCTTAGCCCCATTGATGTACTGGGTTGTACGAGCTACCCTCTGTAGCACAACAGGTTTTGTGCAGTATCGTCAATAATGCGATTGAATCCATTTAACATATTTTTCATTCGGTACATGGGAATTTAACAACAAAAGTAGTTTGAATGTGTTCTACATCATCGTGCACAGCCTTTTATCTGCAAAAAGTCAGTTTGATGGAACAACATCACTGGTGGGAAAATGTGTACTTTTTTATGCAGATTTTAGAATATTTGCATGACAATCTGGGGGGAGGGAGAACGTTTCTTTGAGAACATCAGGTGACATCCATGGAACAGACAGTGACACTAAATAAACATATAATATGTTTAGAAACACTTCTACATTATTGATTACGGATAATCCTGAATTAATTGTGAATAATCCCCCCCCCCCAAAAAAAATTATAACCTCCACTATTATTGTAATGGTCAGAGGTCAGCATGTCTTGGGGATATGATATTTGTGCATCTGTAACTTTCTCACTCATCATTATTCATGATTTATGCAGGACTATCCGTAATCATGGTAGCATCCACATTAATGTAGAAGTGTTTAGAAACATATTATATTCTTATTTGCAATAAACGTGACTCTGAAATGACACAATACATTATTTAGCAGTGGCAAATCATTTGTAAAAATAGAGAAGAGTAACAGCCCCTTGCAACGGCCCTGAGGGATACCACACTGTACAGGTGATATAAAGTCATACAAAGTGAGTTTCTTCAGTAACAATGTATGATCAATAGCATTAAAGGCTGCAATGAAATCAAACAAAACAGCTCCAACTATCCTCTTATTATCAATTTTTTAACCAATCATATCAAAACATAAAAGTGCCCTTTCTCTAAATGCATGCTGGGTCAAACACAATTCTCTCCATTTACATTCTTAATTAACAGGTGCATAATTGTCAACAATTGGCATGAATAATTTTACAAATACTTCCAGTGCTGTACATGGATTCACTTCCTCATAAACATCAGACCAACATACATGTTTTACATCTTCAACAAAAGAGTCTTGAGAAAACACGTTGTATGATCTCGTATGAATTACAATACATGGATTGTGGACACCTACTCAGCGAACATCTCATTCCAAAATCATGGGCATTAATATGGAGTTGTTCCCCCCTTTGCTGCTATAACAGCATCCACTCTTCTGGGGAGGCTTTCCGCTAGATGTTGGAATATTGCTGCTTGCTTCTATTCAGCCTGGCTAGCAGTCGGCATTCCAATTCATCCCAAAGGTGTTCAATGGGGTTGAGATCAAGGCTCTGTGCAAGCCAGTCAAGTTCTTCCACACCAACCTAGACAAACCATTTCTGTATGGACCTCGCTTTGTGCATGGGGACATTGTAATGCTGAAACAGTAAAACGCCTCACCAAAACTGTTGCCACAAAGATGGAAGCACAGAAATGCCTAGAATGTTATTGTATACTGTAGCATTAAGATTTCCCTTCACTGGAACTAAGGGCCCTAGCCTGAACCATGAAAAAACAGCTCCGGACCATTATTCCTCCTCCACCAAACCTTACAGTTGACACTACGCATTAGGGCATGTAGCGTTCTCCTGGCAAGCACCAAACACAGATTCTCCTGTCGGACTGCCAGATAGTGAAGCATAATTCATCACTCCAGAGAGTGCATTTCCACTGCTCAGGAGTCCAATGGCGGTGAGCTTTACACCATTCCAGCCGATGCTTAGCATTGCTCATGGTGATCTTAGGCTTGTGTGCGACTGCTCGGCTTTGGAAACCCATTTCATGAAGCTCCCAACAAACAGTTCAGCTGACGATATTGCTTCCAGAAACAATTTGGAACTCAGTAGTGAGTGTCGCAACCGAGGACAGACAATTTTTACTCAACTACGTGCTTCAGCAACAGGTAGCCGAATCTGAAATAGCTCTTGAGAGAACAGCTAGTTACTAACCAGTCAATGTTCTGCTCATCCAGAAAATAGACCTCTCTGTTAACATCACACACACTATCAAGCATTGCACACATATTATCCAAATACTGACTGTTAACACATGGTGGCCTACAGCAGCACCCCAAAATAAGATTTGGAAGAGGCAGGTGAACTTGCACCCACAACAGTTCAACACCAATTGACCTGAGAACATCTCTAAGCTTTATAGGAATATGGTTCTGAACTTATACAGCAAAACCTTCCACATAGGCATTGCTGTCTTTTTTGAAAATGTTAGATCCTTGTATTGCTACTGCTGCATCAAAGGAATTATTTTATTGTATTAATTTAACCTTTATTTTATCAGAGAGTCATACTGAGACCAAGGTCTCTTTTACAGATGAGCCATGAATGACATAAATGACAGAAAATACACACATCAAAATATAAATACGAAATGCAAGCAGAAAGAAAAACACATTCATCCGTGATAAGGTCCTCAATCAGCTTCCTGAAATTCCTTAGAGGCACCAAAACATTACATTTAAGAAAATGTTGAAGTATTGTTCCAGAAATAAGGTGCGAGAAAACTAAAAGCTGATTTACATAACAGTAGAGACCAAAGGAATTTCCATAGTTAGCCATCCCTGAGACCGGATGTGTTAACTTAAATGCCTAACGTGTAGTAATGATGTAACCGTAGGTACAGTGGGACTTTTTGTAAAAGGGCTTTATAAATGAAAACTTAGCAATGTATCAACCTAAGTGACATCAATGAGGACCAACCAACTTTCTGGTAGCGAATGCAGTGATGAGTTCAAAAATTGTTGCCCATCATAAAGCGCAGTGCGCAGTTTATCATAACGCACTGCGCTTTATTACAGGCGACAATTTTTGAACTCATCACTGCATTCGCTACCAAAAAGCTTTAATGAAGTGGCAGCTGCGTTCATATAGAAAATGTCGGCATAGTCTAAGTACCGAAAGGAACATCGACAGAATAATATGCCTTTTACTGTTTAGCGAGTAGCAGAACATACAGTATTTTTATAGAAGAAGCCCATTTTTATTCTCAGCTTCTTAACAAATTATCTAAGTGAGTTTCAGAGATGGCCAATATATGAAGATTATCAAATGTTTGAAGTTAATGATTTCATTAATCTTATTTGTAATGCTACATATGTTTGTATGGCTATTCTTAGCCCTTTCCTGGGTAGCTTATCAGAGATAGACATACAATGTAGAGAAAAAAGGAAATACATTGTTTAGCTAAAGAGTCAGTCAATCAGGCACTTGTGAGTGTCAGTTGGTGTGTGTGTATGCGCGCGCACACGCGTGTGTGAGTTTGTGTGTGTGTGTGTGTGTGTGTGTGTGTGTGTGATGTTGGGCTGAAGCTACTGACCCTGAAGCTTGGCTCTCTCACACCTCCCAGGCTTTTGGGAGGGAGGTTGGCATTGAGCTTGTCATAGCTGATGTAAGCAGCTTTCATCGCTGGGATAAGTTCTTTCCGACTCTGGCGCACAGCTTCAGAGAAGTATTTGGCTCTCTCCAGAACAGCCATCTTGTCCTTGAACCTTAGGAACTTGTCCACTGTCGGACTGGGTCACCTGGGCTGGTAACAGGTTTTACAGACATGTGGGCGCGCTCCACCTCAATGTTCCATCTGCAGCTTTTCAGTGATAGTTTTTCCCCACTTTCTTTCCCCACTCCATCCAGGTCTCATGTGGAGACTCTGGCATACTATCCAGAACAATGTTATTACTCCTGGATTGTCCCTTTAGATTATTGTTTTCCCAGTCATCTGTAATAATGATCCACGGACAGCGCCGATGTCATCTTGCTGCAAGTCTCTTTCAGGACATCCACCTCTCCCTGGGAGAACTGCAAACTGTTCTTAAGGTTTTGGACCTCTCTGGTCAAATCGTCCATTCTTTTGTTAGTTGAGTCCACCAATATTTGGACAAAGCTCTTGAAGCTTTTTTCCTGTTGCTATAACAATTGTGTGTAGACAAATGTTTGGTGATTTTAAAGATCACGCACCTGTGATAGCAAAACACTGCCCTCGCCGTTACATAAACCTTCTTTAACTTTGGGCGTCATGATGGTAACAATGTAGGCTAACGCTGGTACTTCACGCAATTTTATCCAGTACAATGTCATTACAGCCATGCATGTTATCCTAATCCGTCCTCACCCAGGTCACGATAAAGCCACTGACATTTTCTTTCACCATATCTGCAAATCACCGCTGATTTGGCTCCTGAAAAAAGATCAGTCATTTCAGTTTTTCATTAGGAACTTTAATTAGGCACAAACTGTTTTACACTCCATTTTTCATATCACAGGAAACTGTGAACTTGTACAGTGACTGTGAGAAGAATGTGCTTGAGAAAATTCCATTCCCTGAAGGAGCTGACCTCGGAGGTCCAGGCTGTGTAAATGTTTAATTAAACAATGAGAAAAATGGATGGAGGAACTTAACAGTGTTGCCTGTGATTTAAATTACTATGATGTCATTACACACACAAAAAAAATCTGATGTTAATTAAAAATAACATGATTTATTTTAAGGTCTTACAGATATAGCTATATCGGTGATATTGGAAATCACTATTTTAAGTCATAGCTCCGGGGATACATGATTTATCAGTAAACTAGATTGTCACTTCTAGACAGCGTGTTTTCTACTTCTGACGGTTAATCTGTACATGATGTTAGCGTCCCTCAAGTAAGATTCACAAGTTACTTCACTAAGCACTTTTAACGTTTTCCAGCATAATGCCAGTCAATATTGGCCAACATGTTGAATGACTTAGTAAAGCTGGTGTAAAATAACAGAATTTAATTTACAGAAAGGAGAACTTGAGAAAGAGAGAGGGAGAGCATCAGAGAGTGTGTGATAAAGATAAAGATAGATTTAGAGAGAGCAAGAGAACGGGTGTGAGAGAGAGAGAGAGCGAGAGAAAGATCACTCCTGTTCCTGGTGGCTGAGCATTAGGTTTCATGGTACATTTCTCCCTGTCTGGTTGTCTTTTACAGATGGAGATGTTATTAAAACCAACTCTGATCAACAAATAAGACATTATTCAGACACCATCCATCATCTCCCAGGGGTAGTCCAGAAACATGAACAACATCTCCATTTACCACACATAGACAGACAGGCCCATGTTTTTGGTTGAAAAGGAGCAAGAAGCACTTTACTTTGGATCAGAAAGATAGTGTTCATGACAGGGCACTTTATTTTGGGGACGTGTGCAACAGGGAGAGGAACCTCTCTTTGAGTAGGCTTTGACAAAGTAATTTTTACTGATTATAAATTCTCAGATGGAGGATGTATGAATCTGTACTGCCAACACTTCACACCTACAATACATGTCACCCTATGTGATCCTCAAGATTTTGAGCAAGAAAAAAACCCACAAAAAAATGTGTTTTGGGGAGTCATGTGCGTGTGTGTGTTTTTGTGTGTCTGCATGTGCACATGCGATTGTGCTTGTAAAATGGTTTAAAGGGGAAATTTATTAAATTCTACTTGAAAAATAAAAGTAATTGTGATATTTCAGGCGGAAGGATGGTTGAACCTGTTATTTCAATCTTAGGATGTGGGACAGTCCAAATTAATTTATCCTCTAATGAGTGACTTCAACCACTCTTGAAAAGAGAAAGGACAACAGCAGATAGTGCTTTGATGTGGCAGAAAATAGATTAGTTAATGTAGCTCGGCGGAAACATAAATAATAAAAACATGTAACGCAAGAAAGACCGGGTCATGTAACGGGTTTAACATTTCCGAGGTGGTAATCATTGTTCCTCTTAGGCTAATCATTGTTCCTCTTAGGTTAAAAGTTGTTTCCACATCCTGTAGATAAAACATGACCATCACTTTATTTTCATGTTCTACCTCACTGTATCTGTATATCAAATCAGGATGCAAATGTACAATAAGCACTTATTTAGCAGTAAAATACTACCCTGTCATGCAGATTACCTAGGCCAGAAAAAAAAGGGATGTTGAAGGAGACTGTTATCACAGGTGCTCAGAGTGACCACAGAGCAGACAGGTGAATAAGGATGACCGCATGTACCATCAAAACTGTCTCACAGTCCTGTGATGAGACAACTGGGGACAGATCTAGGTCAGGATGTCACAGACAAGTCGTCCAGGAGTCTCAGAGGAGGCCCTGAGGTGTAGCCTGGGTCTCCCCTGTGTGTGTGTGTGTGTGTGTGTGTGTGTGTGTGTGTGTGTGTGTGTGTGTGTGTGTGTGTGTGTGTGTGTGTGTGTGTGTGTGTGTGTGTGTGTGTGCACGTATGTACGTGCGTAATAAAGTGCCTGCATGTTTGTTTGTGTGTGCATGTGACATGTGTTTACTTTATGTCTGTCACACCCTGACCTTAGAGACATTTGATTTCTCTATTTGGTTAGGTCAGGGTGTGATGTGGGGTGGGCATTCTATGTTTTGTGTTTCTATGTTTTCTATTTCTTTGTGTTTGGCTGGGTATGGTTCTACATCAGGGACAGCTGTCTACTGTTATCTCTGATTGGGAATCATACTTAGGTAGCCTTTTTTTCCCTCCTTCAGTGTGGGATCTTGTTCTTTGTTTGTGTGCAGGTAGTTTGCACAATGAAGCTGGTCGGTCATTGTGTTCTTTATTGTTTGTTTTTTTCACTTGGTTAATAAATTATGTGGAACTCAAAGAACGCTGCGCCTTGGTCTCATCCTTCCGACGACAACCGTTACAATGTCAAAGACTCCATTCCTCCATCCATCCCTTGTCCCTCAATCCTAACTTTCGAGGGGATGACGGGGATGTTGGGTGAATGTAGTATATCTTTTGAATAATTTATATTTTGGTTATGATGCAAGAGCAATAGGGACCGTGCAAGACGTATCTTTGATATTCCCTCAAAGAGTGACTTTCCAGCCAAAATCGCAATGAAATGGCACAATGATTCTAGTTGCATAGTACATGGGTACGTTATATTAAAATGTGTGTGTCACCTAGTCTACTGATCACAATTCAAATGCAACTGTTGATTCATACATTGTTAATTGATCATCCACTCCCTTTCTGTCACAATTGTAGAGTATATTGTTTGTTAAGCATTGCATATCAAACAAACACAAATAGCATGAGCTGAATGTTTGCAGGTACTGCACTGCACACTTTCATTTCTTTCTTTCTTTCAATGTAAATATAAACATTTACATTATCAAGCATCTTTTTGAATGTTGGTCTTTTTTCTAACAGTGTGCAGACATAACTTTTTCCTGACAAGCTTTCATTGCCACCTACCTGTGTGGCATCATAACATGACACTTTTATTGATTAAACACTTTGCTGTTGTAGGTCTTGCAACATTTGGGTTATAAGGTCAGAAACAACAAGATACGGCTTTAAAGTTCAAGTTGTTGGAACATGCTCTCTGCTGGTCATGAAGATGGACAGCTACAAAGACCCAGCCCAAACAAATAACATAAGGCTGATTCACAGGAATTACATGTCGTCCAGGATTCAATCAGATCAGTGGTAATCTGCACTAACCAACAAACACATAGCTTTTGTTTAGGCAGTGTCGGAGGTGTAACTGCATTGGAGCTGTCAAATCGACCAGAGGCTCCCGACTTTAACCCTGTTGCCGACATTCCCATCAGATGCACGAAGTCGCATTAGTGAAAATCCATATATTGTGCACAGTAGAGATGGCAACAAATTCTGTGTATGCTTTTGTTCCAACCTAACACTTAAATAGACTAATTGTCATCTTGATTGATGACCAGGATTAGTTGGTTATTTGAATCAAGTGCATCAGAGTGGGCTTGGATAAAACTTTTCAGAATGTAGCCCTCCAGGACCTGTGTTGGCCATTCTCTCATGTAAATGTGAGTAAATGTCAAAAGAAATATCAGCAATTCAATGCACAAATGGAATATGAAATAGCCAATTTTTTTGTTGCAGGTCAAATCATGAATATGTCCATGTAAGTGATAAAGACTTATTTGAAAAAATGAATAATAATAGTAATTTAGCAGATGCTCTTATCCAGAGCAATTAGAGTTAAATGCCTTGCTCATTGGCACATTGACAGATTTGAACCAGCAACCTTTCGATGACTGGCATAACGCTTTTAACCGCTAGGCTACCTGCCACCCCTTATAAAATGTATCACATGCCAACACAACGAGTGCACAACAACAGTACAATGTATTATGTTTCATGTTTTGAGTGTATGTTCCTCTTACAATGGGGCAAAAAAGTATTTAGTCAGCCACCAATTGTGCAAGTTCTCCCACTTAAAAAGATGAGAGAGGCCTGTAATTTTCATCATAGGTACACTTCAACTATGACAGACAAAACGAGAAGAAAAAAATCCAGAAAATCACATTGTAGGATTTTTAATTAATTTATTTGCAAATTATGGTGGAAAATTAGTATTTGGTCAATAACACAAGTTAATCTCAATACATTGTTATATACCCTTTGTTGGCAATGACAGAGGTCAAACGTTTTCTGTAAGTCTTCACAAGGTTTTCACACATTGTTGCTGGTATTTTGGCCCATTCCTCCATGCAGATCTCATTGAAAGTCAATATATATAAAAAAATATTTTAAAAAATAAAAAGAGTTCTTAACAGGGCGTGTTTTTTTTTTACCCTCGCAGGTTATTCATTACAGTGCTTTTCTATGTACAGTAGCTATCTTTTTCCAGAATTAACAAAGCCTGATAAAATAATATTTTCTAGTTGTGCAACTCCTCCAGATTCGAGTTGCATTTGTCCTGTGCCTTAAGATAAGGGCACAAACTCAGAATTATCTGATTTATATCTGTCGATTTTTGCTCAACAGAACTGAATAACCTCATCCAAGTTTTATGATAATTCATTTCAAGAATCAACTCAGAAAAATGCAATAACTTCATTGTGCTGCAGAAAGTCACCACCAGACTAGAACTTGTAGACGGATGATTGTATTCAAAGTCTGTTCTTTGCAGTCATAATGAATATTGTGTCGTACTTCCCTCAGCCTGTACCATGGCAATATATCCTGTGTGATACATTGTGTGTCTCAAAGCATGTTCTCCCATGCCTATTTTGCCTCCCCGAAAGTACTTGTGTATTTGAAGTGCTCACATTTTCAGAAGTGCATGATGCTGCATGTTGACATAAGGCTTCCTCAATTTATTTATATGAATCTGTGTATTTGTTTATGCCTTCCTGCCTGGATGACATTGTGTGGTGAGTTTCTAACAGAACTACAAGTGTTATACCAACATGTCCGAAGGTGTGACACTACTATTATATAACCAGCTTGAATGCTGAATTGCTCTAGTTTATTTTGGAAGTCTGGGAAGAATAGAGAACACTAATTTCCTGTCTGTAATTTCCTGTGAGATGTTTACAGGCAGTGTCATGTAAAATGGTAAACCTTCCTGCCCAAAGTCTAAGTCACTGTGGCTAACTGTGGCTTTTCTGCTTGAAGCTGAATAATTACTGAATAATCTGTATTGACGTCACAAATATTCAAATATTCATATTGCAGATGAATGTGTCGACCATTCTGTCGAACAATGTCTCAGTTTCATTGAGGTTCATTCAACAAACCAACGTCGTCTCGGGACAATTTTTATTATTTTATTATTTAGTATTACAGGAGGCTGCTGAGGGGAGGATGGCTCATAATAATGGCTGGAATGGAGTGAATGGAATGGTATCAAACACATGGAAACCATGTGTTTGATGTGTTCGATATCATTCTAAATTCTGTTCCAGCCATTTCTATGAGCCCATCCTCCCCAACTGAGGTGCCAACGGCTGACTGTGTTTAGTATGATATGTTATGTTACGTTAGGTTACATTATGAATGGAATAGCAGGTCTTAAAATATCTTACAAATTAGGATGTATGGCATCATTCGTCTTACCAGGTCGTACAATAGCATACAAATTGGATGACTTCTCATAGATCTTGGAGGATGTTGCTTGTTGCATGTAACAACAAAGGAGAATTAACATTTGTGGTTAGGTGAACAAACGACAAAGGTTATGATAATTTACGTGAAAGGTTAGTGGAACTAAAATGACAAGGGTTAGGTGAATTTATGTAGCAGGTTAGGTGGATTGGGTTAAGTGTAGAATAAGGGTTAGGGGAAGGGTTAGCTAAAATGCTACAGCTGTCCCGGACGCGACTCGAACACGGTAACCTTTGGATTGTTAGATTGTCGCTCACCCATCCTCCCCGTCCAACCTCTTTACTTTGTTTCTGTCTAAAGTTACTAGACCATTTGTAGGTATCATACATCTTGGAAATGCTCAGAAATACATAAAGGATGTTTTGTATGGCTCTGAGGCCAGGCTGAACACACTGCTGTCTATCTTAATGCTGTTCAAACTTTTGGAATAATGGAATACAGGTTATTATTCTAATGATTTACATGGATTTCTTACACTGCAATCTGATTGCCTAATTACCTAGATGCCTTTTTGCAAAGCTGAAGTTCCAGTATGTTGATGATGTTTTCTCTTTAGGTTTGATTCAGAGGTCATTGTTGTTCACTGATGACATTCTGAATATTTAATATTTTGGCATTAACAATATTTGGGGGCTGTCAGATAGGATCCCATGTGGCTGTGGGGCCCATATGTAATCCAGGATATATACGTACATAGGCTATTTTGACACATTCGTTTGTCCTTTCATTTCAAATTCCACCAGCAACTCCTCAAAGTGAGTCTTGGTTAAAATATAACAGCATTGCACACCACCACCTCCTACCTACCTACTGTACCTACCTACATACCTATCTACACATTTCTCTCTTTCTAAACCTCCTACCTTCCTCTACTTGGCACAACAACCCAATCTCCAATTCTCCCTGAGCCCTAATTATGTCTGGCATGGCGATGGGAACAGGTGAGCTCTGCTAATAGAGCTAATTACAGTGTATGCATGCTGACAGTCATGCAGTGGGCAGAGACACTTATCTACAGTATATGGTCGCTCTGTCCTCCATAATTACTGTTTTGTTCGGCTGTGTATTTAAGTCACTGTGAAGGATGGGGACCATAAAGGGGCTAAAGCAGGGCCGGCTCAAGCTTTTGGGGGCCCTATACTATTTTTTTTTTTTATAATAATATTTTTTGTTTACTCAGCTGGGGTCTTAAACTTGTAAAAAAAAGTGTTATTATTTTAAAAGCAATTGGAGGGAGGGGGGGGCCTAGCGATCCAGGGCCCTAAGCGACCATTTATGTCACTTATGCCAAGAGCTGGCCCTGGGCAAGAGAGGTGGTTTTGTTTCATGATGTAATGCTTTTTGGCTAGCCTGTGGCTTGGCTTTATTATAAGTCAAACTGCAGTCGGGGAAACAGTTACAAATAGCTTAGCTTCTGTAAAAAAGAAAAGATAGACTTAAATAATTTGTCACCACTTAGTGCTGAAACTACATAAGGCATTTCTACTGACTTTTGATGGAGATTTCTCGGCAGAGCTATAATGATCCTCTCAATTTAATGCTGGGGAAATTAGACTAATTAGAAGAGTCTACTTTACTCTAATTAAGAGCTGAAATGCACCATTGACTATCCAGTGTTTTTCTGAAGTTCATTAGGGGCTTGTAGTGCAGTGCTTGCGTAGCAGGGCTCTCAGCTGCGCTCCAAACACTGTTGTCTTGCAGCTCCAAATTATATTATTAACAGTTGACTTGGCTGTGTCAGTGAAATGCTTTTTCACAGATGCCAAGTCTCTCTCTCTCTCTCTCTCTCTCTCTCTCTCTCTCTCTCTCTCTCTCTCTCTCTCTCTCTCTCTCTCTCTCTCTCTCTCTCTCTCTCTCTAACTTCATCTCCATTTGAAACCAATCCAGTGAGATTTGAAATGGCAAGAGTTGCCCTTCAGGCTGTAACGGTTGTACTTAAATCCCCTTTTCCCAGTGGCTTGAGGGAGAGAGAGGGGAACCTTGCTAGTGCTACACCATGACCCAATCACCATGCAATGTACCTGTATATGCATGCAAACTATAAGGAATGTTAGGTGCATTTCCTGGAGAGAAAGATCATGTATTTCTACAGATGTAGGATCTTAATTTGATCACCCTGTCGCAGGATAACTTCACAGTATAAAATATTAAATTTGTAGTGTATTTGAGGATTAAAAATCTTCTGAAGTTTGTAATTTCCACTTTGAAATTTCAGACTTGATTTTCCCTCATGAAAAATGTATCAACCCCTACAAAAATGTCCATTAATTATAATACACATAGTAATTCACATTTCCTGTCGCTGCAGGATGATTTTCCTGCTGTAGCAAACTGGCTCAAATTAAAACCCTACATCTGTATTTAGTGGTTGATAGTTTGCCTTCATCATAAGATGAGCTGAAGGGGTTCAGAGCCACCATGATTATTGCAGGCCCTCGGCATTTCTCTTCCCAGGAATTAAATTCCTTTTTTGGAAGGAAGGGAGGCTGTTAGAGCCTGGTGAAGAGGATTCTGATAAATCAGCATACTAAGTGAATTTTCTGTGCCGTCTCTCTGACCTCCATCTTTCCATCTGGTGAGAGAAAAATAATTTTCCTTATTCATCAGCAACCTGATAGTCAAATCTATTTTTCCTAAATAGAACACATTTATGTATTTGTAAAAGCTGCTGTGCATAATGTTAACTAGAGTCATTGATTCATACCCTAAAGGATCAAAAATTGAGGTGACCCTTAAGATATCTATCGCCCATACAATGTCTCGTGTAACCTCTTTGTAACCCCATTACATAGTAGTTAACGCACTAAGGCCCTACAGAGAGATTGAGTGTGTTCATATGGAAACACATTGTCCTGTCTCTTATGGTAATATCACTGGTGCTACAGTGATGCTTGAGATCAAATGTATACCTCATTTGAAATAGAATTTAACATGCATATAGAGGGTATTCTGTGAATACCACCATTCCCATTCTATGATTACTTTGGTCACCTGCTTGAGCTGCTTACATACCACATTTAATTATGTTCATCATTTGAGCAGGTGAAGCACCTGAAGAAATTGCTACAAGCTGTCTATTACTAAAGGATATTTTATTTTACTTTAGAATTTACAGTCAAACTGCTTTGTATTTAAAGGTAAAGACTAAATTGTCATACACAGGATGGACAAATCTGTGTTTTAATGCGTGGATGTTACAGCGAGGTAAGCTAAGCCAGCTTTGCTATGGAGAGAAGTTTTGAGGACCTCTCCCCTCCTGACTGACTCGCCATCTCAAGATGATCTGCTAATTCAGTTACACGTTCCGCTAGCGGAACCCCCCCACAACATTCCGCTGAAAAGGCAGCACGGGATATTCAAAAATATTTTTTGGGAAATATGTAGCTTTCACACATTAACAAGTCCAATACAGCAAATAAAAGATAAACATCTTGTTAATCTACCCATCGTGTCCGATTTAAAAAATACTTTACAGCGAAAACACAACATATGATTATGTTAGATCACCACCAAATCCAAAAAACACAGTCAATTTTCCCAGCCAAAGATAGTCACAAAAGCAGAAATAGAGATAAAATGAATCACTAACCTTTGATAATCTTAATCAGATGACACTCATAGAACATCATGTTACACAATACATTTATGTTTTGTTCAATAATGTGCATATGTATGTCCACAAATCTTGGATTTACAGTGGCGCCATGTTCAGAAATGCCTCCAAAATATCCGGAGTAATTACAGAGAGCCACGTCAAATAACAGAAATACTCATCATAAACTTTGATGAAAGATGTTTTACATATAATTAAAGATACACTTGTTCTTATTAATGCACCCGCTGTGTCAGATTTTTAAAAAACTTTACGGAAAAAGCATACCATGCAATAATATGAGACGGCGCTCAGAAATACGCAACATTTCTCCACCATGTTGGAGTCAACAGAAATATGAAATTACATCATAAATATTCCCTTACCTTCGATGATCTTTCATCAAAATGCAGTGCCAAGAATCCTAGTTACGCAATAAATCGTTGTTTTGTTCGATAATGTCCATTACTAGTGTCCAATTAGCTACTTTTGCTAGCAAGTTGAGTTCACATGTCCAAACGCTGGTGCCGGTCCAGGCGAACTCGGACGAAAACTTTAAAAAGTTATATTCCAGGTTGAATAAACGGGTCAAATTAGGTAGATAATCAATTTTCAGGATGTTGTTAACATATATATCCAATAACGTTCCAACCGTAGCATTAATTTTGTCTACTGAGTAATGGAACGCATGGCAATATCATGAGTAATGCGCGTGACCATGAACTGGCATTCTGCCAGACCCCTGACTCAAATAGCTGCCATCCGTCCCCACATCACACGAGAGGCTTCATTCCACGTTCTACTGACTGTTGACATCTAGTGGAAGGCGTAGGAAGATCCATATCTTACTGGGATGTGAATAGACGATGAGTTCAACATCAACCAGCCCCAGAATTTCCACTTCCTGTTTGGAAGTTTGCCTGCCATATGAGTTCTGTTATTTCACAGACATAATTCAAACAGTTTTAGAAACGTCAGAGTGTTTTCTATCCAATAGTGATAATAATATGCATATATTAGCATCTGGGACAGAGTAGGAGCCAGTTCACTATGGGCACGCAATTCATCCAAAGTGAAAATGCTATCCCCTATCCCTAAAAAGTTTTAACCAACCTGACATCAGCTATCTAGCTAACATAGCTTGGGGATAGCTACACCTGGCTAGTCTATCTACAGTACTTAGATGATATTTCTCTGTCAAATCACAGGTATGCCAAGATAGCAAGAAGTACCAGTGTCTGGAATGTTTCAATAGACACTCGTTTTACAACACCAGGCTACAAAAGTAGCTTGCAACGTTGTATCACTTAATGTAAAGACATGTATGTTGGAAATGATATCAACCACTGTGAGTTGAATGCCCGGTCTTCAGTCAGCTCAGCTATCAACATGATATTCTATCACTGTCTCGTCTCTCCTGACACAATATTAGTCTTGTCTCTCTGCTGTTAGATCTTTCCCAGGGGACAAATCCCAGAACTAACATAACTGCAGGTGTTGGCTACATGTGGACATAGCACAAACATGGCTTGAGTGGGTGAGGTTCAGACTTTGAGTCAAGTGGTTGATGAAGTCCCTTCTATCTATGTAATCTATTGCAGGATATGGACAGGTGCAGTCAGGTGGCAGGATGGGTGGAGTGCATCACACTCCGTCCTGCATAGAGTTTACCTCAACCCATGGGTTCAGCAGGCAAAGTTCAATATATACAGGCATATGTAAGATGCAGGAAGATGGCACTCTTCACATACCGCTTTGTAGCTACTGACCAAGCTTCCTCTTCCTTTGAACAAGTGCAAATTCTGAACTTAACAAAGTGTTTTGATACATTTTAAGTGAAACAGTTACATGTAGAATTAACAACCCTTCACATAATGTTGTAAAAGCAGTGATTTGCAAATAGTACATGTATCTTTCATCTTCTATTGTCATTGACAGTCGACACAGATACTGTGCCTATCAGCATTTTGTCTGGTGGTACATGTTAGTCGTCATCCATTTGAATGTTGTCCCATATAAAAAAGTTCCCTGACATGTTTCAAAAACACAGAGGGTCATGTTAGCTAGAAAGACTGGTACTCAGGCTAGACAAGTAACATCCTTCATTTATTTTTAGCCTAAATAATATAGTGTATTTTTCTCCCCAATTTTTTCAATCTTCTCTGATCGCTGCAACTCCCCAAACATTATCGATAGCAAGATGGCAAACATTACATCCTATCAAACATTATCATCATGCGCAACTTAAGCAATGCAAATCCTCCTCTCTATGACATTAAATCACAATACACATTAGGGAGATGCTATGTATTTAGCTTGTTACATCACAGTATCACAGTATCATAGCTAGCTAGCTACAGTGTCTTCGGGAAAGTAGTCAGACACCTTGATATTTTCCACATTTTGATATGTTACAGCCTTCTTCTAAATTGATTAAATAAACAATTTTACTCAGCAATCCACACACAATACCCCATAATGACAAAGCAAATATTTTTTTTAAATGTATTAAAAATAAAAAAAAATGAATTTTTCAGACCTTTTGCTATGAGATTCGAAATTGAGCTCAGGTGCATCCTGTTTCCATTAAGCATCCTTGAGATGTTTATAAAACGTTATTGGAGTCCACCTGTAGTGAATTCAACTGATTGGACATGATTTGGAAAGGCACAAACCTGTCTATGTCTATACAAGGTCTCACAGTTGACAGTGCATGTCAGAGCAAAAACCAAGCCATGAGGTCAAAGAAACTGTCCGTAGAGCTCCGAGACAGAATTGTGTCGAGGCACAGATCTGGGTAAGGGTACCTAAAATGGCTGCAGCATTGAAGGTCCCCAAGAACGATAGTGGCCTCCATCATTCTTAAATGGAAGAAGTTTGGAACCACCAAGATTCTTCATAGAGCTGGACACCCGGCCAAACTGAGCAATCTGGGGAGAAGGGCCTTGGTCAGGAAGGTGACCAAGAACTCGATGGTCACTATGACAGAGCTCTAGAGTTCCTCTGTGGAGATGGGATAACCTTCCAGAAGGACAACCATCTCTGCAGCAATCCACCAATCAGGCCTTTATGGTAGAGTGCCCAGACGGAAGCCACTTCTCAGTAAAAGGCACATGACAGCTCGCTTGTAGTTTGCCAAAAGGCACCTAAAGTCTCTCAGACCATGACAAACCAGATTATCTGGTCTGATGAAACTAAGATTGAACTCTTTGGCCTGAATGCCAAGCATTACGTCTGGAGGAAACCTGGCACCATCCCTACAGTGAAGCATTGTGGTGGCAGCATCATGCTGTGGGGAGGTTTTTCAGTGGCAGGGACTGGGAACTAGTCAGGACCGAGGCAAAGATGAATGGATCAATGTACTGTCACACCCTGATCTGTTTCACCGGTCTTTGTAATTGTCTGAACTCCCCTCCAGATGTCGTCCATCTTCCCTATTGTACCCTGTGCATTTATACCTGTGTTCTCTGTTTGTCTGTTCGTCTTGCCAGTTCGTCAAGTCTGCCAGCATTTTTCCCTCTGTTACTATCTCACGATTGTTCCTGTTTACTAGTTTTCCCAGTGTTGACCATTTCTGCTTGCCCTGACCCTGAGCCTGCCTGCTATCCTGTACCTTTGCCCCACCTATCTGGATTACTGACCCCTGCCTGCCCTTGACCTGTCTTTTTGCCTGCCCCGTTGGCTTATTAAACTGTTGTTACTTCAATGTTGTCTGCATCTGGGTCTTACCTTAATACGTGACAGTACGAACTGGCCATGACTGACCCAGCAGACTCGGACCAGCTTCGCGACACCATCTCCTCCCAAGGGGCCACCATTGGTAGACATGAGGAGTTGCTTCATGGCCTTGTGGGGGTGTCCAGACCTTGGCCGAACGCCATGATCAAGAGTTGAACTCATTGCTGGAGCAATTCCACAGGTTTTCTGGGAGGCAGGCCTACCATGACGGTAATCTCACAGCCCCTCAGTAGCCCAGTTGTTAGTAGCGCCGCCTCACCGGTCATCCCAGTTTTCCTGGGAACCTCGCTTACCTCCCCCGGAATGCTTGGATGGAGAGCCGGGCACCTGTCGGGCGTTTCTCGCTGAGTGTGCCCTCATTGTCGAGCTTCAGCCCTCCTCCTTCCCCTTGGATAGCTCTAAGATAGCGTACCTCATCACGCTGATATCTGGGAGGGGTCTCACCTAGGCTACTGAAGTATGGGAACAACAGCCGACAATGTGCTTCAGTCTGGAGGAGTTCGTGGTGGACGACAATAAGGTTTTCGATGCCCCATTGTCCAGGAGAGAGGCTGCCCGGAAGCTACTCCAGCTTCGGCAGGAATCCCGCAATGTTGCAGATTATGCGGTGGATTTCCACACGTTGGCAGTGGAGAGTGCCTGGAACATGGAAGCGCTGTTCGACAAGTTCCAGCACTGTCAGGATCGATGGGTGACACAGGATCAAAGGAGGGAGAGGAGATTCAATTGCGCTCGCTCGTCCAAGGATTCTACATTTTCTCTGAGGCATCCTGGAAGTCCCCGACAGCCCCGTTGCTGAGAGAACCCAAGGCTACCCAAGTTCCCCCGAGAATCACTGAAGACTGCTGATCCACCTCTTCCCTAGCATATGGAACTAGGCAGAACTGGGTTGTCTCCAGCTGAACGGCTATACAGGCTCCAAACCAAGAGTTGCCTGTATTGCGGGACTAGTGGTAATTTTGTGTCCACCTGTCCACTAAATCCACTCACCGGCAGGAGGGAGTACTCTGGTGGGACATATGGGAAACTTTTCTTATTCCCTTACTCGCACCCCTTTTCATGCCATTTTGTTGTGGGGGAACCAGTCGAGATCGCACCGGGTCCTCATCGACTCTGGGACCGATGAGAGCTTTATGGACTCTACCCTGGCTTCCGAGCTGGGTATTCCCACTCAGCCCCTCTCCATTCCCATGGATGTTAGAGCACTGGACGGGCTCTCTATAGGCGGGTCACCCACAAAACCACTCCCATCAACCTACTTGTGTCAGGGAACCACAGTGAGGCTATCCAATTCCTGCTCATTAAGTCTCCCCAGAATACCGTGGTATTGTGATTCTCCTGGCTCCAGCGACACAATCCCCTCATTATCTGGTCTACTGGTGACATCATGGGCTGGAGGCCGTTCTGCCATGCCCATTGTCTGAAGTCAGCACAACCTGCCCTGGGACGTCTTTCCGGGGGCTCGAAAGTTACCACGGACCTCTCCGCCATTCCCGCGGAGTACCAGGACCTCCAGGAGGTGTTCAACAAGGCCCACGCCACTTCGCTTCCACCGCATGGACCTTATGACTGTGGGATTGACCTTCTCCCTAGCACGACTCTGCCCCGGGGACAACTGTACTCTCTGTTGGGACCAGAGACCAAGGCGATGGAGACTTACATTGGGGACTCCTTAGCTGCAGGATTCATCTGACCTTCTTCTTCTCCTGCCAGTGCAAGGTTCTTCTTTGTGAATAAGAAGGACAAGACCTTGCGCCTGTGCGCATTGACTACCGGGGAGGGTGAGAGCAGTGATGGATTGGCCTCAGCCTACGCTGCAACGTGTCCTGGGGTTTGCCGTTTTCTATTGCCGCTTTATCCAGGGTTACAGCACCCTATCTTCCCCTTGTCAGCATTCACCTGTTTACGTGGCCCCCAGCTGCTGCCTGGGCATTCCGGGACTTCAAACATCGCTTCACCACAGCTCCCATCCTGGTTCATCCCGACGCATCTCGTCAGTTTGGAGTGGAGGAAGATGCTTCGGACATTGGAGTAGGGACTGTCCTGTCCCAGTGTTCTACCCTTGACTTCAATCCCCCAGGGAGATGTGCTGGGTCCCTGCTAGAGACATCCTGGACCCAGCCCTCAACACTGACTTCCACCGCCGGCACCCCGGTCAGCCAGGTATGCACCCAGGTAGAACGACAGGTGGCGCCCCTGGGGGGGAGTACTGTCACGCCCTGATCTGTTTCACCTTTTCTTTGTGTCTCCACCCCCTCCAAGTGTCACCCATCTTCCCCATTATCCCCTGTGTACTTACAGTATAACTGTGTTTTCTGTTGCCAGTTCAACTTGTTTCTCAAGCTTACCAACATTTGTCCTGTCAGCTCCTGTTTTTTCCCAGCCTCTCTTTTTCTCACCCTCCTGGTTTTTGACCCTTGCCTGTCCTGGCCCTGAACCCGCCAACCTGACCACTCTGCCTGCCCCTGACCCTGAGCCTGCCTGCCGTCATGTACCTTTGCCCCATCTGGATTTCCAACCTCTGCCTGACCTGACCCTGAACCTGCCTGCCGTCCTGTACCTTTGCCTCTGTTGCTGTAATAAACATTGTTTCTTCAACACAGTCTGCATCTGGGTCTTATCTTATTCTGATACATCGTGACATATCAAATGGAAACATCTAATGTAGTGTTTTATGACGTGCAGCTACGTCAACAATTTTAATTGGCTGGTGCACATTTTGAGATATATAAAAAAAGTTTTAGCTTAAACGTTCGCAAGTATAGACCCCTTGAAGTGTCATGGTTTTATTAAAATTGTGCAATCACATATTACAGCGAGAGAGACCAGTGAAATAAAGAGCAGAGGGTCTTTGTTCTCTGAATGCAATGTCAGACGGTAAAATCGGGAGTTTCCATTTTCCTGTGAGTCATTGTTACTTAGGAGAGAATTAATCTACTGGTAGGTCCTATAGTGATGCTCCCCAGTGTCCTCTCTTTCCTTGACATGTTTGGGAGCATCTGTCATGGAGGTCTCTGGTCGTTAGCTTGTCTGTCAGCTCTAGACAGACCCTATGTTGTCACTTGTCATTTTTAGCACCATATTCAATATATCAGTTCTCTTTGGAGACCCTCTGTCTTTGTCATACATGCCAATACTGATTCTGTCAACCCGGGTGCTTTAGTATTATGTGGCCTCCCAGTATTCAACTTCTTTTCTTCTTTGCTTTGTGGGTGTTAATGTATATGTGATGGGGAGAGGGATAGATGAGCGGAAGGGGAAAAAAAGAGAAAGAGAGCAACAGAGAAAGTGTGTGGGAGATGTAAATACATACCTGAGCATGATCATACATTACCCTTACTTGTGTGAGGGGGGTTTAAAGCTAGAGTCCTTAAACAATAACAAAGTGGGCATCCCGCCTCTGTTTTGGTAAAAATCTGAGTGGTAGGGCTGGAATAATGTAACCACTCTCAAAGTCATAGAGCTATGGCTGCAAGGACTAAGAATCCATGTTTTGAGGCTATACAGTCTCTGTTTACATTTACATGGTTTATAAACATTGAAGTATAACAAGATTATATTTTGGGGTTCTGATGGGGTACGACAATTGAACTAAGCTCATGAGGGCATTTGTAAGTTTTATTCTTCAAGAATCAATATTGAGTTACATCCACTTTTGCCCTCAGAACAGCCTCAATTCGTTGGGGCATGGACTCTACAAGGTGTCGAAAGCATTCCACAGGGATGTTGACCCATGATGACTCCAATGCTTCCCACAGTTGTGTGAAGTTGGCTGGATTTCCTTTGGGTGGTGGACCCCTCTTGATACACATAGGAAACTGTTGAGATGAAAAATCCAGCAGTGTTGCAGTTCTTGACTCACTCGAACCAGTGTGCCTTGCACCTACTACCATACCCCGTTCAAAGGCACTTACATATTTTGTCTTGTCCATTCTCCATCTGAAGGCTTTAAAAAATGTATTCATCTTTATCTTGTGACATCAATAAGGGATCATAGTGTTCACCTGGATTCACCTGGTCAGTCTATGTCATGTTTTGTACACTCAGTGTATATCATGCATTTATAAGTCCAGAAATTGTTGTAGCAACTAAGGATTCTAGCTTCAATGCCTGTTTAAATTGTGTGCATTATCTCACACTTCGATAAAAAATGAGGTCAGTGAAGTTTAAGATGAAGGAGGACTATTGTTTCTTTTAGGAGCCTGGCCTTATTTCTATTACAGCATAATGGATGACTGTCATTCATATTCCATTCACCCAGACTTTCTCTACACCCATCATGAGGTTGCTACAACCTAGCCTATTAATGAAAGTTTAGAATGTAGGTGCACAGGTCGAGAGAAAAATTTGAGTAATCAAGGTGACAGATAGTGATGCATTCAATACCGCCTTACACACTCTTACCCGAATCTAGCTGATCTAGGGTGTGGTCATTAGTCCAACAGTTGCAAACGAGAGTTTCTATTTGACAAATTCAGGTATGTTTATCCCCATTTCATTCTGTTTGCTTCCGTTTAAGAAACATTTTAACAGAATCGGCGGTATGAATACACCCCTGATCACACGCAAACACAGGTCACGTTCATTGCAGCCACACACAAACAGCATGATAATTTTGCTCATTGTATAATTCTTTCTCGCATCTACTTGCTCTCCTCCTCACATTTTCCCTTCGCTCGTGGACTTCAGTGCACAAGACAATGACTGCCTGTGACTAGGCCCCAAAAAAGTTTAAAACCAAACCTTTATATCATAAGCGCTAACCGCTACACACAGGCTATATAGTTGTCACCACATTAGCTAACGTCATAGTCAACATAGCTACTAGAGCTAATGCATTTATTAACCCACTACAATCATGCAGTAGAGTGTATAGTCAGCATGCAGTTTAGCAGTTACACCGGCATGCCCCGGTGGCAATAAATTACTTTGGTAGCCATAACCAGCTAGCTAAAATAGCATCCCTCTCTGTTTGAGCGGGTGTTCGAGTAGGCTAAACTATCATTCTCTGATCCTTTGATTGGGTGGACAACATGTTAGTTAATGCTGCAAGAGCTCTGATAAGTTGGAGGACGTCATGGAAGGTGGTGAGAACTATGAACCTCCTTAGGTTTTATACTGAAGTCAATGTAGCCAGAGGAGGACTGAAACTAGCTGTCCTCCGGCAACACCATGGTGCTACCCCACAGAGTGCTGTTGAGGCTTCTGTACACCTTAATTTCAAAGCAGTGTGTGTTAATCAATTATTTGCTGACTTGAATATATTTAGTATAGTTCTATCTAAAAAGGATCACTTTTTTTTCCTTCTCACTTTTTTTTATTTTTAAAAAACATTTTTTTAGACATTTTATTAAATTCACTGAGGAGGATGGCCCTCCCCTTCCTCCTCTAAGGAGCCTCCACTGCTCCAGAGCTCAAAGGTGATTGCCAACACATGGCTTAAGAGTGTTTTTTAATGATGGGCTGTCTATTCCCAAAAATCACTATGTTGGGAGAAATGAATGCAGAAATAATTGCAGTGCTTGGACTTTTCACACCTTTCTCCAGACATCTTATAATTTTTTCATTAGCGGTGGAGGGAAAGTCAATGCAAGACTGGAGGCGTGATAACAGTGTGTTGTGTTAACTACTTGGGCCTTAACCTCTGTGAGATGGCGTCCATTGGCTTAATTTTAATGGATTACCAGACTAGTATGTGGCTACAGACCCTTATTGAACTCTAAGGATTCCAACAACATCTGCCTAAGCAGCTTGAAGCCATGCATGTTCTTAATGTCAGGCAGTTGTGTCAAAGATTTTGTGAATTTTGTCTCAATTGGGGAAACTTTTCTGTACCTACAAATGTCATTACATTTAACACTGTCAGTGATGCTACTCACACTGCAACATGGCTCAGATAAAAAAAAGTTGACAAAAATAGCATTTGTGAGCGTTGGCCTCCTGGGAACAGGGCTCTCTAGGACCACTTTTAGCCCCCAGCCCAAGTGGGAAATGGACTGATTGGAAAATTGGCCGCTCTCGCACAAGGTAGCCATCATCCCATTCCTCCCTCTCCCTTCTTGGCCGTTCAGCAAATGAAACAACTTCCAGAGGCACTCATGTCAACTCAAAGCACAAGTGCCCTCTGCAAAAATACATATAGCCAGGCTTAACCTACAAAAAAGTACCTTTTCTGCTCTATCATCTTTTTGGGTGTAATTTGTGGGTTTTCTAACACACAGCTGCCCACAGCCTACTAAAGTGACTGACTGAAATGGTCTGGTATTATTAGGAAGCAGATGGGAGCAGGTTGGCAGCCTTTCCCCCCTTCTTATCCTCGCAGGGCATCATTCTGTAAAGGGTGATAATGATGTGCAGGCCTAATGTTTTGGCTCCCCAGCTGAAAGCAGGCACAGTGTTGGATGAAGTGCGGTGAAAGCAGTGTGAGTGTGTTTCAGCTGTCAGCGTGGGTCCCATACAAAGCTCTTCTACAGAGCCAGAGGGGCTGTCTGTAGTCCATCACACCTGAGAGGACTTTTGCCAGGATGAAAATAGCCAGTTTCACCATGGGTACCTTCATCCACCACCATCATTCAGGGTTTCTCATCAGCATAATTTAAAGGAATAACATTTTGTAACTGTGGACTTTTCTGTAAGTTTCTTAAGTGAGCATTTTTTCAACTCCTGGACACACACGCACACACACACACACACACAAAATGTTTGGAAAGGTTGATGGATTTTGTGTGTTGCCTTGACAACACAAATGAAGGGGACCTGAGCTTTGGTTAATTGTTGTCTGTGAGAGCCTGAGTGAAGTCAGTGAAACACACATGGACTGATACAGTGTAGATCCACAGGTTAATCTAAGCATCCTGAGTGTCTTTTTAAGGTAGGTCATTTCACAGTTTACAGCAGGTATAAAAGCTTATGCAGCGAAATTGTTATTTGTTTGCTCCCCCAACAATGCAGTACATGAATCAATAATAACAATGAAACAGGTCAAGTCAAAATAACAAGTTGTAGAATTAATAGAAGAAGTACTGTAGTACGCATAGTAATAAACGACTGTATTTACACTGCATTTACAGTGTTGACTGTGTGTGTGTGTGTACGTGTGCATGTGTGTGTGGAATTCAAATGCAATGCATTTCATCCCGTCTCTTTGAGTTCTCCAGGATGGATGAGAACTACATCATCCCCCATAGGGTTAATGTGTGTGTAAGTTCTGAGTGTGTGTGTTTGTAAATTTGTGTTTAAGGGTTGCATGTGTGGCTAGAAAAAAAAAAAAAAACAATTAAAAACATTTCTAAGGTGCATATAGTCTCTCCCATGTAAAATAGTCTCTAAGGTACAGGTCTGTGCAGGGAGACAGCTATGTTTAGTTTTCAGCAGTCTGATGGCCTGGTGGTAGAAGCTGTCTTGGAGCCTGTTTCTCTGAGACCCAATACTCAAATTCCGCTTGCCAGATGGTGAGTGAACAGTCATTGGCTCGGGTGAGTCCTTGACAATCTTTCAGCCCTTCCTCAGACAATTGAAATAAATTAATTAGGCCCTAGTCTATGGATTTCATATGACTTGGGAATACAGATATGCATCTGTTGGTCACAAATATCTTAATAAAAAGGTAGAGGCGTAGATCATAAAACCAGTCAGTCTCTGGTGTGACCACCATTTTCCTCCTTCGCATAGTTGATCAGGCTGTTGATTGTGGCCTGTGTAATGTTGTCCCACTTCTCTTCAATGGCTGTGCCAAATTGTGGGAACTGGAACCCGCTATCACACACACGCCAATCCAGAGCATCAATGGGGGACTGGTGTCTCCAAGAACTGGGACATTTTCAGGTTCCAGGAATTGTGCACAGATCCTTGCGACATGGGGCCGTGGATTATAATGCTGAAACATGAGGTGTTGGCGGCGGCTGTATGGCAATACAATGGGCCAAAGTATCTCGTCACTGCATCTCTGTGCATTCAAATTGCCATCGATAAAATGCAATTGTGTTCGTTGTCCGTAGCTTATGTCTGCCCATAACATAACCCCACAGTCACCATGGGGCACGCTGTCCACAACATTGACATCAGCAAACCACTCGCCCACACAAAGGAGAAATGCTAATTAATACTTTGAAAGTTCGATACACATCCCAAATAAATATTTGGCTTTCCACTTCAAGTCCTTTTAATTTGTGCATATTTTTTCATCCTGACAGCTGTTGAACATTTACCCAACCTTTGCCAACAAAAAAAATAGACACTAGTCACAGTGAGTGGATTTTTATGTAAATTAGTTCCTTTAACTGGGTCCTGTGCCATTAGCATAACAAACCTAATAATAATGAAAGAGAATTTATATTCACTGAGACCCTGGGTCTAATAATACAAACAGGCTGTGGCAAATTGCCATTATCACAGTACTTTTGCCTCATACGGATATCTCATAATTTTAGGCAGAACAGGATTTTCAGGTCATCTGCTCACCAATGGGTTGTTAGCCTCTGCCATTGCATTCTTCCAATTATCATCCGACAATCAACAGGTGTGTGTTCAGCAAAGCAGTGCTAGAATGACTGTATTATTCATCCTGGGTACCTTTCCCATAAATAACTAAGGTATAGCTGTGGGAATCAGTTCTCTCTCTGTTTGCCAAATGTCCTCTTCTTCTCTTTTATGAAACAGGGCAAATGACACAATGACATGATGCAGAGTAACAGATTAGAGTAATTGCTACATTCTGCAGCAGTAGTTGAACCAGTTGTGTCTATGGGGGCGCTATTTCATTATTGGATAAAAAAACGTGCCCGTTTTAAGCGCAATATTTTGTCACGAAAAGATGCTCGACTTTGCACATAATTGACAGCTTTGGAAAGAAAACAGTCTAACGTTTCCAAAACTGCAAAGATATTATCTGTGAGTGCCACAGAACTCATGCTACAGGCGAAACCAAGATGAAACTTCAAACAGGAAATGAGCAGAATTTCTGAAGCTCTGTTTTCCAATGTCTCCTTATATGGCTGTGAATGCACCAGGAACGAGCCTGCGCTTTCTGTCGTTTCTTCAAGATGTCTGCAGCATTGTGACGTATTTGTAGGCATATCATTGGAAGATTGGCCATAAGAGACTACATTTTCCAGGGGTCCGGCCGGTGTCCTTTGTCTAAATTGGTGCGTAATCTTCAGTTGCGGTCATTTTCTCCTGGGAAACACCTTGAGGATTGGTTCTAAACAACGTTTGTCATTTTTCAGTCGATATTATGGAGTTAATTTGGAAAAAAGTTCTGCGTTTTGATGACTGGATTTTCGTTTTTTTTTGGTAGCCAAACGTGACGCACCAAACGGAGCGATTTCTCCTAAACAAATAATCTTTCAGGAAAAACTTAACATTTGCTATCTAACAGAGTCTCCTCATTGAAAACATCTGAAGTTCTTCAAAGGTAAATTATTTTATTTTAATGCTTTTCTGGTATTTGTGAAAATGTTGCCTGCTGAATGCTAACGCTATTGCTAACGCTAAATGCTACGCTAGCTAGCTACTGTTACACAAATAATTGTTTTCCTATGGTTGAGAAGCATATTTTGAAAATCTGAGATGACAGTGTTGTTAACAAAAGGCTAAGCTTGAGAGCTAGCATATTTATTTCATTTCATTTGCGATTTTCATGAATAGTTAACGTTGCGTTATGGTAATGAGCTTGAGGCTGTATTCACGATCCCGGATCTGGGATGGCTAAGTGCTAGAGGTTAAAGCAAACTGTACACTCAATCACAGCAAACAAACCTCCTACAGGTTGAGTTCAATAACTACAGGCAGATGTATGGTGAGATTCTGCAGGAAGCTTTGAATAGGTCAGTAACCTACAGAGTAATATGAGAAGAATGCAATTGCTAAATTTCTCTAGATATTCTCAACTAACTGTTTTGCGTAACACTTTACTTGACACTCAGCGTCATAATATGTCATAACAGCCGACATAATTGGTCAGAACACTGTCATGACCCATACATTTACACCTATTGTGACATATATTGCGTTATTTTATTTCTGGTTATTACACCTACATAAGATTTTCAAAACCAACATTCATTCAAATATGTTTTTTACCTGCCAAGAAGTTTTCCTTCTGGAGTCCATTGTTGTTGTTGTAATGAATTCTTCAAAGACATGTTTTTCTTCTTCATCATATTTTAAATAACGTGTAGAAAATACACTTGATGAAACTATCAAGATGCATCATGACCATCCTGTGTCACTTTACTTGGTGGAGAAAATACAATTTATGACACTGTCAAGAAGCATTATGAACATCCTAATCATATAAGCCAGATAGCAATAGCAGGTGCAAGGCTTTATGTCAATAATCAGTCACAAAGAGGGTGTCTGGTCATGCTCCTTAAATCTGCTCATGCATTAATCCCAGTCATCAGAAACAGAGCATTGGGGTAGATGCATGTCTGACATTAATGTGTGCACAATTACAATTATAATTGAATATAGTCAATTTCAGAAAATGTTATATAACAAAAATATACCGATGACAAGTAGACTATGGTGTAATCGAATGATTTGCCTTGTGTGGTAGGTTTTATGGGTTTTGACACTCTTATGTAGGTGTCATAACCATCTATAAAATAATACAATATATGTCACAACAGGTCTTCAAATATATGTGGCATGACAGAGTTATGACCATATTATGACAGCTTATGTCAGCTGTCATGACAGGTGTCAAGTGAAGTGTTACTGTGTATTGATTCTTTCAAATGTAGTAACAGGTCCATGTAGAATAAACAACCCATTACATAATACAATAGAAACAGTGATCTGCTAGTATAACCAGTAGCGATGTGTGGGTAGAATAACTGGGGAAGCCAGAGGAAAAAGTACATATTACAATCTATGATAATTGCGTTGTTTGCTCTATAACCTGTTAGTTCATATGCCACCGTAATATATAGTCCTAAGGCCGAGACAATAAGAAGACAGTCACACAGTACCATCCTCCTCTATTTCATGTTGCGTAAATGGTCTATGACTCTGTCATACAGAACTCACTCACCTAGGCTAACTGGCTAAAATTCTTGCTCGCTAGTCTAACTTCCTTTCATGGGTAACGATGACCCAGCTAGTAAACATTAGCCTACTAGCTACATTTAGCTGTATCTATTGAACATTCCATCCTCACAGGCCAGGAGCATAATGTATGAATGTATGGTTGGATCAGAATTGCCATTATAATCATTGGCCAATACGGAGAATTAAGTAAAACCACAAGTCCAAATCCTATCTCCATCCAAGGCTAATTTAGGAAAGGGACGATTTTAGCTAGCTAGCAAGCCATTGGAGGTCAATGACACAAATGATGAAAAAAGCAACGTTTTTTTGTCAATTACATTTACATTACATCCTGGCGCGCCAGGACCATTCACAGTTGAGTTCACTCAGTTTAGTTCAATGCTGATTGGCTATTATTTTAGATTTATTTTATCAAGGATTGCCAAATGGTCGTTGGCTTACCTTGATATTGAATTCAATGATACAGCTAGGAACAATGTCATACACTTTTAGCCCAGACAGCATCATTTATTTATTTTATTTTTATGTATCCGTTATTTTACCAGGCAAGTTGACTGAGAACACATTCTCATTTGCAGCAACGACCTGGGGAATAGTTACAGGGGAGAGGAGGGGAATGAATGAGCCAATTGTAAACTGTACATGGGCTACATACCATTCTGTGTGGTGTACCATGTACATAGTCACTGTTCTACAATGGCAGTTAGGATAGGTAATATTTGACACACAAACAGCTACTATGTTGAAGTTTGAACAGGTCAGATAAAACCTACCCAATTATGGTCTCCCTATCAAACTACCGAGGCTGGCGTCTGGGAAAAGCATCAACAGTCCTCTGCCCAGGGCTCTGTAACAAAATATTTTTCTATGCAACCAGGAGTTTTATTTTGAGAAAATCTCCCAGATAATAATTATTGTAATGGTAAGACTTTGCTGTACTGTTGTTTCCGAGTGCCCTAGAGTCAAAACGAGCACCATTACTACAGCGAAAATGGCTTACTTCTAGCCCAAGCAGGTAAAAAGCTCTGACCGATATTACTGGTGAAACATTTTTTACTTTCTATTGTTTTTATTTTTTTAATTTCACGTTTATTTAACAGGTAGGCTAGTTTAGAACAAGTTCTCATTTACAGTCATATGAAATCCATAGACTAGGGCCTAATGAATTTATTTCAATTGTCTGAGGAAGGGCTGAAAGATTGTCAAGGACTCACCCGAGCCAATGACTGTTCACTCACCATCTGGCAAGCGGAATTTGAGTATTGGGTCTCAGAGAAACAGGCTCCAAGACAGCTTCTACCACCAGGCCATCAGACTGCTGAAAACTAAACCTAGCTGTCTCCCTGCACAGACCTGCACCTTAGAGACTATTTTACATGGGAGAGACTATATGCACCTTAGAAATGTTTTTAATTGTAATTTTTTTTTTCTACCCACACATGCAACCCTTAAACACAAATTTACAAACACACACACTCAGAACTTACACACACATTAACCCTATGGGGGATGATGTAGTTCTCATCCATCCTGGAGAACTCAAAGAGACGGGATGAAATGCATTGCATTTGAATTCCACACACACATGCACACGTACACACACACACACACTCAACACTGTAAATGCAGTGTAAATACAGTCCATTATTACTATGCGTACTACAGTACTTATTCTATTAATTCTACAACTTGTTATTTTGACTTGACCTGTTTCATTGTTATTATTGGTTCATGTACTGCATTGTTGGGGGAGCAAACAAATAACAATTTCGCTGCATAAGCTTTTATACCTGCTGTAAACTGTGAAATGACCTACCTTAAAAAGACACTCAGGATGCTTAGATTAACCTGTGGATCTACACTGTATCAGTCCATGTGTGTTTCACTGACTTCACTCAGGCTATCACAGACAACAATAATACAGTAGAAAAAAAGTCTATATACAATGTGTGCAAATGAGGTAAGATAAGGGAGGTAAGGCAATAAATAGGCCATGGTGGCGAAGTAATTACAATATAGCAATTAATCACTGGAATGGTAGATGTGCAGAAGATGAATGTGCAAGTAGAGATACTGTGGTGCAAAGGAACAAGATAAAAATAAAAAATAAAAGTATGGGGATTACGTAGTTGGATGGGCTATTTATAGATGGGCTATGTACATATGCAGTGATCTGTGAGCTGCTCTGACAGCTGGTGCTTAAAGCTAGTAAGAGAGAAACAGTGGGGCAAAAACGTATTTAGTCAGCCACCAATTGTGCAAGTTCTCCCACTTAAAAAGATGAGAGAGGCCTGTAATTTTCATCATAGGTACACTTCAATTATGACAGACAAAATTAGAGAAAAAAATCCAGAAAATCACATTGTAGGATTTTTAATGAATTTATTTGCAAATTATGGTGGAAAATAAGTATTTGGTCAATAACAAAAGTTTATCTCACTACTTTGTTATATACCATTTGTTGGGAATGACAGAGGTCAAACGTTTTCTGTAAGTCTTCACAAGGTTTTCACACACTGTTGCTGGTATTTTGGCCCATTCCTCCATGTAGATCTCCTCTAGAACAGTGATGTTTTGGGGCTGTTGCTGGGCAACACGAACTTTCAACTCCCTCCAAAGATTTTCTATGGGGTTGAGATCTGGAGACTGGCTAGGCCACTCCAGGAACTTGAAATGCTTCTTACGAAGCCACTCCTTCGTTGCCCGGGTGGTGTGTTTGGGATCATTGTCATGCTGAAAGACCCAGCCAGGTTTCCTCTTCAATGCCCTTGCTGATGGAAGGAGGTTTTCACTCAAAATCTCAAGATACATGGCCCCATTCATTCTTTCCTTTACACGGATCAGTCGTCCTGGTCCCTTTGCAGAAAAACAGCCCCAAAGCATGATGTTTCCACCCCCATGCTTCACAGTAGGTATGTTGTTCTTTGGATGCAACTCAGCATTCTTTGTCCTCCAAACACGACGAGTTGAGTTTTTACCAAAAAGTTATATTTTGGTTTCATCTGACCATATGACATTCTCCCAATCTTCTTCTGGATCATCCAAATGCTCTCTAGCAAACTTCAGACGGGCCTGGACATGTACTGGCTTAAGCAGGGGGACACGTCTGGCACTGCAGGATTTGAGTCCCTGGCGGCGTAGTGTGTTACTGATGGTAGGCTTAGTTACTTTGGTCCCAGCTCTCTGCAGGTCATTCACTAGGTCCCCCTGTGTGGTTCTGGGATTTTTGCTCACCGTTCTTGTGATCATTTTGACCCCACGGGGTGAGATCTTGCTTGGAGCCCCAGATCGAGGGAGATTATCAGTGGTCTTGTATGTCTTCCATTTCCTAATAATTGCTCCCACAGTTGATTTCTTCAAACCAAGCTGCTTACCTATTGCAGATTCAGTCTTCCTAGCCTGGTGCAGGTCTACAATTTTGTTTCTGGTGTCCTTTGACAGCTCTTTGGTCTTGGCCATAGTGGAGTTTGGAGTGTGACTGTTTGAGGTTGTGGACAGGTGTCTTTTATACTGATAACAAGTTCAAACAGGTGCCATTAATACAGGTAACAAGTGGAGGACAGAGGAGCCTCTTAAAGAAGAAGTTACAGGTCTGTGAGAGCCAAAAATCTTGCTTGTTTGTAGGAGACCAAATACTTATTTTTCACCATAATTTGCAAATCAATTCATAAAAAAAAATAAAAAATGGTTGTATAGTTCAAACTTCGGTTATTACGATATATATTTGCAGACGCATTACTGGGGCGGGTCAGGTAGAAGCCGTTGTGTTCCATGATGAACTCCTGTGTACACGCGAATGATGTTGTATTTATCATGCATGAGTGTTTAAGTTAACCCCCGATGCATCCACTACATTGTGCTCTGATACCCAACTGTTGAACTTTTGGGGCCAGTTTTTCCAGCGGACCAGCAACAGTTTTTTACCCTTTTCTCTCTTTTGATCTAGAATCTCCTCCACGTGAAAGACTTTGTCTTTACCCAACTGTACCTTCTGTAGTTCCTTCTCATAAAAAGATCCCTCTATAAACTCCCCATCATAATCTTTTAACTTGTAGACAGGGGGTATGCGCGGTAGACATTCGGTAACGGTGAACACCTCATCGCTGTAACCTTGCTCATATTTTTTGTCGAAAACACCCCTCAACTTGAATATACGTACCAAGTCCCCCACTACGAATTTAAAATAAAAACAATTCTTACGGCGAAGGGGGAACAAACCACACAGATTTTTTAAAACTTGAAAATAGTTTTCAGAAGACACCTCAGAGGGCTTCACCTGTATACTCTTATGGTAGCTGTTGTTGTACCCCTTTAATAAGTCTTGAACCATATGGATATATCTATGCGTGTTGTGAGCTGTAAAATATCTCCACATCCGCTCTTTCAGAGTTCTGTTAAAGCGTTCAACAACTGAAGCTTTCAAAACCGAGCCCGTATCAAAATGTACTATATTGTGCTTCTTCATGAGTTTCTGAAAAGTATAATTAAAAAAGTATTTTCCGCCATCAGTGTGCACTTTCTTGGGGGCTCCTCCTTCCTTCAAGATAGAGTCAAAGGACCGGGTCACCTATGCCCCGCTCTTATTTTTTAAGTCCCTTACAAATGCTATGTAGAGAAAATATCTATAACCGTTAGCATGTAGCGATTTCCATCATTTTTATCTGCAAGGGCATGCATGTCACATAGATCCGTCTGAAACTGGGACAAGGGATGAGTAGAAAAAACTATATTTCTTGGAAATTGTTTTCGTACAGGTTTATGTAGAGTATAAGCATCCTGCTCTGCTAACCACTCGAGCAGCGCTTAACCGGCTACCTGTTTCTTCGGCTATAGCTCGCTGTAAACGCTCCTTACCCCCATAAGACCCAGGGTTAGAGGGGGTATAATAAATGTTTTTCAACACCTGCTCCACCATCCTTCGTGCCTCTCTGAGGTACAATAACATTAATGAGCCCCTTTCAAATAACGACAACATTTCATTTTCAATTAGAATTTTTATTTTTTGCAAATATCAAGTATTACGTATACAGACATTTCAGGATCCAAGCTTGCAACACCCTGTATATTTGGTTTAGATTTACAGGCTTGTGTCGCTGAATTTCGCTGAATTTTTAAAACACACACATCCGCTATATAAGTATATAAACAACAAATATGATACATGTTACAATTAAACAGTGTTTCAAACAAATAAAGTAAAATCTTTAACAAGTTGTTTCTAGATCTTCAGAATCATCCACAAGACGGGATACCAGTTGTGTCCATTGTCGACTCTCGCCCGTATGTCGTACATGATTCATGATTTGCTCCATATTTAGCACATGCTCTAGATTAGCCCAGGTATTGTGTGTTGTGTAGAACGATACATTGTTCACTTTATTTTCAGTAATTTGATGCATAACATTTGTAAGTTCTCTCAAAATAAATGTTTTATTGATTCTCTCTAACATTGTATGCATATAGTTACCTATTGCTTTACATCTAAATAACAAAAATGTATTGTCACTCGGTCTCTTGGGGTTTATTGAGCCAGAAAGTCATCACATCAGCCACCACAGCTTCCCTGTATTTGTTGTCGTCCACCAGGGTGTGTCGGATTTCTTTGAGTTTCTCGTGGATGTAAACATAGCTAGAGAAATAACCTAATCTCATTTTGAAGCTAATTCTATGCTTTATAGATGTTGACTTACTGGCTCCAGATTGGATTATATTCAGACCGGTGATACCGTTACAGTATGCAATAACTGTGACATGTTTTGTTATGGCCCTGGGTTGGTGTGGGTTTGTTCCTGCTAGTTAGTACACAGTTGTAGTCAGCCATGAGTTAGCTAATTCCAGGATAGCTGCATCCAATATTTATCTGTGCCCTAGACATGGGTTGCATCTCGGAGTCAGTTTAGTCCAATTTACACTAACAGTGGCATGGAAATACGATGACATTGCTAAAGTAGGGAAATAATTAGTAGGAAACAAATTTGCGAAATGAGTATGTCGTCAAAATTAATTTAGGGAGAGGACAATGTTGCCAGTACTGTTACTAGCAAAATTAGTCAAAAATAGCTAGCATTGCTAATGTTAGCAAGCTAAAATACGGTGGTCCCCTCAATCTTAGGTAGCTATCTGGATAAAGTTATACTGCATGTATCTAAAGTCAATCTGGCGACATCACAATCATGACTCAAGGTTTTCCTACTAATTATTTGCCTTCTTTTTAAATGCTATTGTGTTTCCAAGTCAAATACGAGTCGTACTGAGGTAGGCTCATGTTAGGCAGCTAGCAAGCAAGTTAGATAGGTACAGTGGGGCAAAAAAGTATTTAGTCAGCCACCAATTGTGCAAGTTTTCCCACTTAAAAAGATGAGAGAGGCCTGTAATTTTCATCATAGGTATACTTCAACCATGACAGACAAAATGAGAGAAAAAATCCAAAAAATCACATTGTAGGTTCCAAACTCCATTTTAGACGAGATTGACTCTATGACTAAAATTATCATATTTACACTTTGTTGTCCATTTCGACACTAGAATAAATGTTTTGGACTATTATCATATTGATGTCACAGGCCATTTTTAAATGGATTAGTTCGTTTTTAGGTGCAGCTGCTCTTTAAACATTATCAATGACACTTGATTATGTGGTTGCAAGGCTCCAGAAATCAAAACATTGAAATTACAAAACAGTGGCAGATATCTACGTTGGTAAGGTTAATGATGTCATTTGCCCTTTTTTGTATTACATTTTAGAAATTCTAAACTATGAAAAGGAACTGACACAGATCATATGACCCATATACAAGGTTGTGTATGTTACTTTTAAATGTAATCCATTACAGTTAAACAGTTTGGGCAGGCAACTATTATCAGTAGCTTTTGGATTACACAAACTCAGTAACATAATCTGATTATTTTCAGTTACTTTTGGATTACTTTCCACTTAACTTCTTTGGGCTAGGGGGCAGTATTCGGAAGTTTGGATATCTGAGGTGCCCAAAGTAAACTCCCTGTTACTCAGGCCCAGAAGCTAGAATATACATTTAATTGGTAGTATTGGATAGAAAACACTAAAAGTTCCAAAACTGTTAAAATAATGTCTGTGAGTATAACAGAACTGATATGGCAGGCAAAAACCCGAGGACAATCCATCCAGAATTAGTTTTTTTTTCAGCTCACCCCTGATTACTATGGCTGTCAATGGGAATATAAAAGGAATACCTCCCAGATTGCAGTTCCTAGGGCTTCCACTAGATGCCAATAGTCTTTGGAGAGAGTTTCAGGCTTGCTTTTTGAAAGTGGCTCCATTATGGCTATAGTGTTTGTAGCGCGTTCCGGTGAGGGCGCGCACTTGGTTATTTATCTCTGGTAATGAATATACTATTCTCCATCTAAATTGTATTGTTTATTTACATATTAGGGTCCCTGAGGATTGATTAGGAACGTTGTTTGACTTATTTGGACCAAGTTTATTGGTAACATTTGGGATTAATTTTGTATTAATTTTGAACGAGGGGAAACAGGGGGATTATTGAATGAAACGTGCCAACAAAACTGACTTTTTTGGGATATAAAGAAGGACTTATTCGAAACAAAACAACCATTTGTGATGTAGCTGGGACCCTTTGGATTGTAAACAGAGGAAGATCTTCAAAGTTATTTATTTTATCGCTATTTCTGACTTTTGTGGTGTATCTGCTTGGTTGGAAAATGTTTTAATGCTTTTGTACGCGGGGCGCTGTCCTCAGATAATCGCATGGTATGCTTTCGCCATAAAGGTTTTTTTGAAATCTGACAAAGGGACTGGATTAACAAGAAGTTACGCTTTTAACCAATGTACTGTATAACACTTTTCATGAATGTTTAATATTAGGAATTTTGGAATTTGGCATTTCGCGCTCTGCAATTTCACCAGATGTTGTCGAGGCCGGGTACTTTTACGCCTTTCCCAAAGAGACATTAAAAGAAGATAAAAATGGATCCATCAAACACATTTGGTGTGTCAACAGTGTGGTCTCTGACTTGTGGTCAGAGTCACTCAGGTGGAGCAAAATGCTGAATTGACTGTCATTGAGAAAACAGAAAGGTGTCATAATGTATTTTTCAAAACATCCTTTATGAATTTAAAAAAATTCCAATAAATAATCCATGGAGCAATTTCAGTGCCAACATAAATTGTATTTGAATTCCAGCATTTTGAATTTGTATTAGGATATTGAATTGGAATGTAATATTTAACATTTGAAATACACATTGAATCATTGAATTCACAAATTGAAGATGTATTGCATGCATTGTCTGTGTATTAAGTTTACAAACTATAATTTCAAGTTTCCTAAAGTGTCATATATTCAACTTCTCAAATCCATTCAAATTCAGTTTTCAAATTCAGTTTCTAAATTCAAATTTAAAACTGGTCTAAATAACATCCTGGTACTTTGCCATCCAGGAAAAGTAGAAGAACAAGGATACATGGAACTCCCTTCCATCCAATCGGCTATCTACCACCTGACCTCATTATTAATGGCCGTCAGGTGGACTGTCTTTTGTTGGGGAATAATCAGAATTGGTTGGTAACATAGGTAAGATGTTTTATATTCATCATAAGTTAATTCTCATCAGAATGTTATTTTTGTATAATACTGTGGCGGGGTTGCAGTATCTGTTCTATGTCAAGACTAAGTTTTTTGGGCCGGAGAGAGGGGAGAGGTCAATCTCTTGGCTCCACAATGTCTGTGTGCCAGTCTTTGTGTCTCTGTGATCTTGTCAAGATAGGATGGATTTGATATATGCCTGTTGATATGGAGGATTGGTTTATGGTTCTGAGTTTGAGAAAATAACATAGTTCAGGAGACAAAGCTGAACGATTTATTATGTCTATGCTGTCTGACTATGTGTGTTTTTTGCTATTAAAGGATCTCAGCTGCAATGTGTAAGGGACTCTCAGAGAATTCATTGATAGACACTGAATTGATCCGAGAGTCACAGGGTTGTGATAGAGCTCATATAATGAAAGATGGACTTTGATAACTAACTCTGACTTGTGTGTGGTTTGCTCTCATAATTTGGTAAATAGAGGAAATTTCCACGACACTTTGCGGTTACACATCCTACAAAAATGGTACTCCTAGAGTGCTGGGTACATGAACGCAATCTGAATACAAGCTTTGGGTGGATAGGCAATGGCATGGCAAGAGAGATGGAGTTGTTTGGGAGGGAGTTTTCCCCTCTGTGATTATTCTTGCTTTCCCACCATCAGCCACTGATATATCTAGGGTTGCTTGAGAGAGTAAGATATGCTGAGGAAGGAGTAGATTCAGTTGTACGTGTACGTTTAAGAACACAGTACTATACTTTCTTGAATATATTCACAGAGGGATCTGGGGACCCTAAAACAAGGAGGACAGGTGCAGCTTTTAGTGTTCCTGAGTTTGAAGTGGCAGTGACAAAAAGAGCAACGGATCATTTCTATGGCCGTATTATTGTCTACAGAGTGGGTCGGGGAGGTGAGGTCAGACAGAGTAGTCATCTGCTCTGACTTACATGCAGCGCTGGTGAGCTTAAATTCATTTGTGTCTCAGAGCAGACATGATGTATTGTATGAGGTTTTGCAATGCTTGTATAGGGTGAAACAGAGGGGTATTTGTGATGTTCCTCTGGGTACCAGCTCATGTGGGAGTAGAGGAGAATGAGGAGGTGGATGGTATTTCCAAGCAGGCTCTTAAAAAATCCTAATGTTGAGATGGAATTGTCAATCAGTAAAGCAGGAGGGGTTAATACGATCAGGGGTTAAAAACAAATGGAAAGAGTTGTGGAACATGGAGAGAAATGGAAGACACCTGTATAAGATCTAGGAAAAGGTGGGGGCAGGGGGAGAAGGGAGGAAAGTGTAATCACAAGGCTGAGACTGGGACACACAAGTCTCAATAGTACTTTGAAATTGGTGGGGAACCATCCAACTGGGAAGTGTGATCATTGTCAGGAGGAGATGGAGACAGTGGAACATGTTCTATTTCAGTGGCAGACATATGGGAGGGAAAGAGAGTGATTGCTAATAGATTTGATGAGTAATGTGGTTGAAGAGCTAGGATTAAGTGAACTGCTGGGGAAATCTTCATGGAATGTAGTATTTCATTATGTATTTTGATTCCTTCATTGTTTCTGGTCTACACAGTTGGTGGCGGTAATGCACCTTAAAGTTGGTTTCCAAATTATTATAATTTTTTTTTCTCACCTTTATTTAACCAGGTAGGCTAGATGAGAACAAGTTCTCATTTGCAACTGCCACCTGGCCAAGATAAAGCGTAGCAATTTGACACATACAACAACACAGAGTTACACATGGAATAAAAAAAAACATAGTCAATAATACAGTAGAACAAAAGAAAACAAAAAAGTCTATATACAGTGAGTGCAAATGAGGTAAGTTAAGGAAATAAATAGGCCATGGTGGCGAAGTAATTACAATATAGCAATTAAACACTGGAATGGTAGATCGGCAGAAGATGAATGTGCAGGTAGAGATACTGGGGTGCAAAGGAGCAAAATAAATAAATAAATACCAGTATGAGGATGAGGTAGGTAGATAGATGGGCTGTTTACAGATAGGCTAAGTACAGGTGCAGTGATCTGTAAAATGCTCTGACAGCTGGTGCTTAAAGCTAGTGAGGGAGATGTGAGTCTCCAGCTTTAGAGATTTTTGAAATTCGTTCCAGTCATGGGCAGCAGAGAACTGGAAGGAAAGACGACCAAAGGAGGAATTGGCTTTGGGGGTGACCAGTGAGATATACCTGCTGGAGCGTGTGCTACGAGTGGGTGCTGCTATGGTGACCATTGAGCTGAGATAAGGCGGGGCTTTACCTAGCAGAGACTTGTAGATAACCTGTAGCCAGTGGGTTTGGCGACAAGTATGAAGCGAGTGGCCAACCAACGAGAGCGTATAGGTCGCAATGGTGGGTAGTGTATGGGGCTTTGGTGACAAAACAGATGGCACTGTGATAGACTGCATCCAGTTTGTTGAGTAGAGTGTTGGAGGCTATTTTATAGATGACATCACCGAAGTCGAGGATCGGTAGGATGGTCAGTTTTACGAGGGTATGTTTGGCAGCATGAGTGAAGGACGCTTTGTTGCGATATAGGAAGCCGATTCTAGATTTAATTTTGGATTGGAGATGCTTAATGTGAGTCTGGGAGGAGAGTTTACAGTCTAACCAGACACCCAGGTATTTGTAGTTGTCCACGTATTCTAAGTCAGAGCCGTCCAGAGTAGTGATGCTGGACGGGCGAGCAGGTGCGGGCAGCGATCGATTGAAAAGCATGCATTTAGTTTTACTTGCGTTTAAGAGCAGTTGAAGGCCACGGAAGGAGAGTTGTATGGCATTGAAGCTTGTCTGGAGGTTAGTTAACACAGTGTCCAAGTAGGGGACATAAGTATACAGAATGGTGTCGTCTGCGTAGAGGTGGATCAGAGAATCACCAGCAGCAAGAGCAACATCATTGATGTATACAGAAAAGAGAGTCGGCCCGAGAATTAAACCTGTGGCACACCCATAGAGACTGTCAGAGGTCCAGACAACAGACTCTCCGATTTGACACACTGAACTCTATCAGAGAAGTAGTTGGTAAACCAGGCGAGGCAATCATTTGAGAAACCAAGGCTGTCGAGTTTGCCAATAAGAATGTTGTCATTGACAGAGTCGAAAACCTTGGCCAGGTCGATGAATACGGCTGCAAAGTAATGTCTCCTATCAATGGCAGTTATGATGTCGTTTAGAACCTTGAGCGTGGTTGAGGTGCACCCATGACCAGCTCTGAAACCAGATTGCATAGCGGAGAAGGTATGGTGGGATTCGAAATGGTCAGTAATCTGTTTGTTAACTTGGCTTTCAAAGACCTTAGAAAGACAGGATAGGATAGATATAGGTCTGTAGCAGTTTGGGTCTAGAGTGTCACCCCCTTTGAAGAGGGGGATGACCGCGGCAGCTTTCCAATCTTTGGGAATCTCAGACGATACGAAAGAGAGGTTGAACAGGATAGTAATAGGGGTTGCAACAATTTCGGCAGATAGTTTTAGAAAGAGAGGGTCCAGATTGTCACCATATACAGTTGAAGACAGAAGTTGACATACACCTTAGCCAAATACATTTAAACTCTTTTAAACTTTTAAACAATTCCTGACATTAAATCCTAGAAAAAAATCCCCTGCATTGGGTCAGTTAGGATCACCACTTTATTTTAAGAATGTGAAATGTCAGAATAATAGTAGAGAGAATTATTTATTTCAGCTTTTATTTCTTTCATCACATTCCCAGTGTGTCAGGAGTTTACATACACTCAATGAGTATTTGGTAGCATTGCCTTTAAATTGTTTAGCCTAAGCAGCCTTCCACAAGCTTCCCACAATAAGTTGGGTGAATTTCGTAGGCCTCCTTGCTCGCACAGTAAATTTCCTCCTTGCTTGCCAATACATTTTCTATAGGATTGAGGTCAGGGCTTTGTGATGGCCACTCCAATACCTTGACTTTGTTGTCGTTATGCCAATTTGCCACAACTTTGTAAGTATGCTTGGGGTCATTGTCCATTTGGAAGAACCATATGCGACCAAGCTTTAACTTCCTGACAGATGACTTGAGATATTGCTTCAATACATCCACAAAACGTTCCTTACTCATGACGCCATCTATTTTTTGAAGTGCACCAGTACAGTCAATAGTGCAGCAAAGCACCCCCACAACATGATGCTGCCACACCCGTGATTCACAGTTATAGTGATGTTCTTCAGCTTGCATGCCTCCCTCTTTTTCCTCCAAACATTACAATGGTCATTATGGCCAAACAGTTACATTTTTGTTTCATCAGACCAGAGGACATTTCTCCAAAAAGTACGATCTTTGTCCCCATGTGCAGTTGCAAATCGTAGTCTGGCTTTTTATGGCGGTTTTGGAGCAGTGGCTTCTTCCTTGCTGAGCGGCCTTTCAGGTTATGTCAATATAGGACTCGTTATACTGTGGATATAGATACTTTTATACCTGTCTCCTCCAGCATCTTCACAAGGTCCTTTGCTGTTGGTCTAGGATTGATTTGCACTTCTCGCATCAAAGTACGTTCATCTCTAGGAGACAGAACTCGTCTCCTTCCTGAGAGGTATGATGGCTAAGTGGTCCCATGGTGTTTATACTTGCGTACTATTGTTTGTACAGATGAAAGTGATACCTTCAGGCGTTTGGAAATTGCTCCCAAGGATGAACCAGACTTGTGGAGGTCTACAATATTTTTCTTTTGATTTTTCCCATGATGTCAAGCAAAGAGGCTCTGAGTTTGAAGGTAGGCCTTGAAATTCACCACAGGTACACCTCCAATTGACTCAAATTATGTCAATTAGCCTATCAGAAGCTTCTAAAGCCATTACATAATTTTCTGGAATTTTACAAGCTGTTTAAAGGCGCAGTCAACTTAGTGTATGTAAACTTCTGACCCCTTGGAATTGTGATACGGTGAATTATAAGTGAAATAATCTGTCTGTAATCAATCTTTGGAAAAATTACTTTTGTTATGCACAAAGTAGATGTCCTAACCGACTTGCCAAAACTATAGTTTGTTAACAAGAAATTTGTGGGGTGGGGTGGAAAAACAAGCTTTAATGACTCCAACCTAAGTGACCGAAGTAAGTTAACTTCCGACTTCAACTGTAAAATTCACAGGAGAAGATGAAGTAGAAGTATACTTTAGTATACTAAGTATACTTTATTATTGACTGTATGTTTGTTTTACTCCATGTGTAACTCTATACTAATAAGTATACTTTATTATTGACTGTATGTTTGTTTTACTCCATGTGTAACTCTGTGTTGTTGTATCTGTCGAACTGCTTTGCTTTATCTTGGCCAGGTCGCAATTGTAAATGAGAACTTGTTCTCAACTTGCCTACCTGGTTAAATAAAGGTAAAATAAAAAAAATAAAAAAGAAGAAGTAGAAGGAGGAGGACTGTCTTGGCTGGCAGTCGAAGCAAGAGACAATAGTGAGCATTAACTACTGGGAGTATTCTAAGATCAAGCACAATGTCGTGCGATGCCACCACACCACAACTGTCATCTGGAAAAACATAGGAATCAATCTATTGTTCCATAGAGGGGTTTTAGGGGAAAGAAATCCTTCTCGTCTGAACAACTCATGCAGTTTGCACCATGCCCGGACAGAATGTGTAATATTTATTTTTATTTAACTTGGCAAGTCAGTTAAATTCTTATTTACAATAACGGCCTACACCGTTCTGACCCGGACGACGCTGGGCCAATTGTGCGCAGCCCTATAGGACTCCCAATCACCGGTTGTGATACAGCCTGCATTAAAGGGTTGTCTGTGATAGATTTCATGTCCCATTTGTAAAACCTTTCTGCCCAGTGTCCTCATGTACCTTTAACTTTTCAATGTTCAACCATGAGGGAGAAGGACCATTGTTAAACCTTGGAGTCAGAAATCTAGACTGCTCAGCCCAGTAATACATTCTGAAATTGGGGAGGTTTAAGCCCCCTTAACCGTAATCAAGGGCCAGTTTGGCCAGGCTAACCCTAGGGGGTTTTCCGTGCCAGATGACCCGTCTGGTCAGCTAGTCGAGAGGAAAAGAATGCTGAGGGCACAGAGATGGGGAGAGATTGAACAAAATATTGAAATCTGGTTACAACATTCATTTTAATTACATTCATTCTAACCAGTAGAGTTAGATTCAAGTCCATCCATTTACACAGGTCACCCTCCACCTTTTGCAACCAGCTGGACAGTTTACAGAGGTTGTTCAGGTTACCATCCACCATAATGCCCAAATATGTGAAACCCATAGGCGACCATCTTAAATTAAACTTATGCTTGATGGTATGATGGTCAAAGACAGACAATGGTAAGAATTTGATTTATCAGAATTGACCTTATATCCAGAGAACTATCTATAATGCTGTAATAGCTTCTGTAAGTGAGAGAGGGGATGTTCTGGGTATGTTAGAAATAAGATAAGGTCGTCCACAAAAAGTGATAACTTATCTGTATTTGCCCACCTCAAAGCCATGTATGTCAGGGCAGGTTCTAATGGCCTCAGCCAACAGTCAGATGGCGTGGGCGAAGAGGTGGGGGCTAATAGAGAAACCTTGTCTGTTCCCCCTATAGAGAGAGAAAGAGGAAGAAGTAAGCTCATTGGTAGCAATCATACCTTTAGCAGATTTATAGAGTGATTTTATCACATTTACAAACACAGTGCTTAAACCAAACTTTTCCAAGACGCAAAAGAGATATGGCAAATTTACCCTATCAAAGGCCTTTTCGGCGTCGAGGTAGACTGTGACACTAGGTATTTTGTTTTCGTTATCAAGGTAAATTATATCAAAGAACCATCTGAGATTATTGGAGGACAATCTATTCATTATGAAGCCAGTCTGATCAGGGTTGACCAACAGGGGGATGCATGACTCCAGTCTCTTAGATAGCATCTTGGAGAACAGTTTACAATCTGTATTAAGGAGAGAGATTGGTCTATAAGGATGCAAACCTTAGCGGGGTTTTCTCTTTCTTGTGAATTACTGTAATCACAGCTTGAGAGAAAGACTCTGGAAAGCAGTTGTCCTCCCTGACTTTTTTAAGTACCTCCATAAGGTAGGGGACCAACAGCTCCTTAAATTCTTTATAGAACTCTGGAGGGAAGCCATCCTCCCCAGGAGATTTATTAGACGGTAAAGATTTAATGTTCTGCAACAATTCAGGGACTGAGAACTGTTCACTCAGGGGCTCTCTGTCTTCCTCTGACAGGCAGGGGGGTTGAGAGAGGAGAGAAAAGAGTCGATCTCTGATAGATCATTGCTTGATTGGGAAGTATAGAGATGCTTGTGATATGTCATAAATGTATCATTAATTTCAGTAGGGTCGAAAGATGTCTCATTAGTATGAGTTTCTATAGCATTAATTGTCCTCTTACTTTCCTCTGTTTTCAGCTGCCATGCCAACCATTTGTGTGCTTTCTCTCCAAGTTCGTAGTAGCGCTGTTTGGATTTAGTGATGGCCTTCTCAGCTTGACACGTGTTCTGAGTAGATGGAGACTAAATGCCACACTCCTGAAGCAACATGAATTTTGTGCGTTTCATCAAAGAGCAGATCAATATTTTTAATTTGACAAACAAATTCTCGACTCCTGACAGTTTCATTCTTTGGGATGCATTGAAAGCCTATCTGAGGAGACAGATCATTGCCTATGCTAAAGGGTTGTAGAGAAACATGGTGCCTAACTGAATGTCCTTGAATCTGAAATGTCTGAGCTAGAGAAAACCTACCAAAGAGGCCTGACTAAAGACCTATACAGGCTTTTGGTAAATAAAAAAACAGAAATATAATTGCTCCATTTACCTTGGTAAATTGGTAGTACCAGAGGAGAAGGGTCACTAAGCAATCTGGGGAGATAATCGTATCTAAAACTATGAAACAGTTAGGTTGATAGGCAAAAGTTACAGTGCCTTGCGAAAGTATTCGGCCCCCTTGAACTTTGCGACCTTTTGCCACATTTCAGGCTTCAAACAGGCTTGAAATATCCAATAAATGTCGTTCCACTTCATGATTGTGTCCCACTTGTTGTTGATTCTTCACAAAAAAATACAGTTTTATATCTTTATGTTTGAAGCCTGAAATGTGGTAAAAGGTCGCAAAGTCCAAGGGGGCCGAATACTTTCGCAAGGCACTGTATATATGCGTGTGTGTGTATGTGTTGTGTGGGTGTGAAGAAAAAGTGTAGTCCCTATCCTATGGGTGCATCTGTCTCCAGATGTCTAGTAAATTGAGATCCTTCATGAGTGACATGTTTAGCTTGGCGGCTTTGGTAAGAGGGGATGGTGCATCAGAGGACCTATCAAGAACTGTATCTAAACAAAAATTGAAATGTCCTTCAGCCAGTAGCCATCATGGTGATGCTTGAGCAACCTGAAGGTAGACATTCTGATTAAACCTATGGTCGTCGTATTTAGGAGCAAAATATTCAATGTCGTCCAAGACTCCGAATACATATGCCCCTGCACCAACAATGCAGATTTAATCCTAGTTTCCATCTGTATGAATATTTTTACTGTTTTTGTTTCCACAAGTCATCCATTACTACAATAGTCAATGTTGCTATTCTTTATAGATGTTAGTTTTCCTTACCTACTTTTTATTTAATTATTATTTTTTACAGAGCTACAGAAGGGGATGTGTCAATTTACAGTATTAAAATTGCAGTTCATCTTGCTTTGGAGTTAAAAGAGGACACAAAAACTTGTCCTACCCATTCCCTCTTTAATTTCTTGTGTTCGTTCACTGGCTGTAAGATGTGTTTCTTGTAAAAACACAATATCAGCCTTTAATTTCTTAAGGTAAGTATAGACTCTTTTCCTCTTAACCGGGCTGTTAGGACCTTTGGGTTGGGTTTCAAATACATTACTGAATGGTAATCCCTCATATGTAAATAGTCAGGTAATGTTTCAACTTTAGTTTGAACACGGAAGTGACCTGTGTGTCTTTTTAGGAAGGACACAAAATAATTAATACTTGATTTAAATAGGCAAGTCAGTTAAGTACAAATTATTATTTACAATGACGGCCTACCCTAACCCGGGTGACGCTGAGACAATTGGGCTCTGCCTTATGAGTCTCCTAATCACAGCCGGTGTGATTCAGCGCGGGATCGAACCAGGGTCTGTAGTGGCACCTGTAGCACTGAGATGCAGTGCCTTAGACTGCTGCGCCACTCATGTTTTTAAACATAAAAAAAACATAAACCGCACTCACCCTGATTGTCGGACTAAAACCACAATCCCAAAAATCTAATTTGAAAACACTTGTACAGATACGTTGTTGATCGCTTTACATCTTGCTCTTACTAGCTAAACCTTGGCATAAACTTAAACCTACGAGCTCTCTATGTTGAAAACAAACATTCTGAATAGACATTTATGGCTGAATATTTACTGTCAACAAAAAGGGCTGCTTGAGTCTCTTTTCAGGAGAAGAAGAGACACATAAATGGGGGAAAAAGCAAAGGGTCTAAGCCTACTAATTTTCTTCGCCCAGTAAATACTCACACAACCAAGATATACTCTCCTGTAAATGTAATAGAACTCACTACGGAAAAATAACTGTTGAAAACTGTTGAAAAGGTCCAAATCAACTATAGCGACCGAATCGCGGGGTAAACAGATCAAAATTCCAAATAGACATCAGCTGTTCAGTCACAGGACAGCACAAACAAGAAAAAAACTAACTGCATCATATCCCACAGATAGACCTTCGTGAATCAAACGCGGTTCAGTTATTTGAGAAAAGTGAACGCTTCTCCTGGTGTGTTGAAGAGATTGCGTTGGCCATTGTACTGAACTTTTCCGGTGATGTTCTTCTCCTTCAGGGCTTTGGCAGCTGGTTTGAACTGCTTGCGAAGTCTGGCAAGATCGGCACTCATTTCCGGGAAAAGGCTGACCCTCTTGCAAGTCACAGTATCTTCTCTCTGTCCTGGAAACGGAGGAACCTGATCAGGACATCCCATAAAGGCTCATCTGGCAAGGGTTTCAATGTTGAGGTTCTGTGGGTGCGTTCAATTTCCAGCCTCTTGGTGAAGTTGGTTATGCTTAGGACATCATGGATCCATTGAGTGAAGAAACGGACCGGGTCACGGCCCTCGCTGTCCTCCTTCAATGTCACCAAACGGATATTGCTACGTCTGCTCTGTTCTCCATCTGGACTACCTTGTTTTTGAGATAGGCATTGTCCTACTCCAGCTGTTTCATAAGCTGGTCATATCGAGTGATGATATCTTCAACTGTCTAATGCGCAACTCAGCCTCAGTCGTTCTCGAAAGGAGATCATTCAGGGAGGATTTAAGGTCGTTAATGGAAGAATTGAGTTCAGCTGATTTCTTGTCAATTTTCAGTGAAAGACCTTTGTTACCGTCTTGAATTTCCCGGAGGAGAGTAGCAAGCATGCCGGAAGACTCGGAAGAGGCTGCTGAGAGCAACAGTCTGGAACTGTCATCTGAGTTATCAGTGCTAATGCTAATCTTGCTAGCTGTGACATTATCATTATCTTGGGATTCAACAAAGTTTTAGTCATCCTTCTTGCCTCTCGGCCGGAGGTCCATGGCTCTTTGGGAAGGTAAGTACTTAGCAAGTACTTTTTTAAGTAAGTAGTTTCACTCAAGTATGAGAATTAGGTACTTTTCCCACTACTGAACTTATCAAAATATAACTAATTCAAAATACTGTATGTACATATTACCTCAATTACCTTGACAAACCGGTTCCCCTGGCAATTGACTCTGTACCGGTAACCCCTGTATATAGCCTTGATATTGTTATTTTACCACTGCTCTTTAATTATTTGTTAGGATCATAAGAAAAGCCATGCATGAAACATGAAACAGAAATGTGAAATTTCACCTGTGGACATAAACACCATGTTACGAATACGGACTAACATTCTAGGCTTGAACAAATCTTGTGTTGCAATTCTGACGTACAATAATACCTTTGAGAGTTTTGGCAGAATCTCACCAAAAAAAAAAAAAAAAAAAAAACGTACAACAAAACAGCCTGTGTGGAGTGGTTTGCAAACAAGCATAACACAGTATAAAACATACTGAAGTCAGGGAAACCGGAAAGAGGTATCCTGCAAGTTTTCAAGTTAAAAGTCTACATTCTCTATTACAGTTGAGTTTACTTCACATTTAGGTAGCTACTATAATGGATGTGTTTGCCAGTGCAAGTCTAGATAGCACTAGCTGTATTATGCCTACAACAGTGAAGTTTCAGTTCACTAGGTGTGTCTCTACAGCATGGGCACTTCTCTGGGTGACTTGGACATCCCCATGCATGCACCTTATCAAAATATGACTAATTCAATATTGCACCATCTCATTCTCTGGGCTGTGTCTGCAATCATAACCAGTAGTATCTACCTGGAATAATGAATCATAACCAGTAGTATCTACCTGGAATAATGAATCATAACCAGTAGTATCTACCAGGAATAATGAATCATAACCAGTAGTATCTACCAGGAATAATGAATCATAACCAGTAGTATCTACCAGGAATAATGAATCATAACCAGTAGTATCTACCAGGAATAATGAATCATAACCAGTAGTATCTACCAGGAATAATGAATCATAACCAGTAGTATCTACCAGGAATAATGAATCATAACCAGTAGTATCTACCAGGAATAATGAATCATAACCAGTAGTATCTACCAGGAATAATGAATCATAACCAGTAGTATCTACCTGGAATAATGAATCATAACCAGTAGTATCTACCTGGAATAATGAATCATAACCAGTAGTATCTACCAGGAATAATGAATCATAACCAGTAGTATCTACCAGGAATAATGAACCATAACCAGTAGTATCTACCAGGAATAATGAACCATAACCAGTAGTATCTACCAGGAATAATGAATCATAACCAGTAGTATCTACCAGGAATAATGAATCATAACCAGTAGTATCTACCAGGAATAATGAACCATAACCAGTAGTATCTACCAGGAATAATGAATCATAACCAGTAGTATCTACCAGGAATAATGCACTATTGAATGATGTATGACCACTGGAGTCTGCCACTCAAAATATGTTTTATATAATATTTTTGAATATATTTTTTGTTATTAAAGTTGTATTTATTTTATAGTTTTTTCCACAAACAAACAAATAAAAATAAAACATTGTACAGCAGAAAAACACTTTATTTCTTCACTCAAATCATATCATGTAGGAGGGGTAAACATGAATTTAAAATCATTTGACTTGATTTATATGAATCATGAACATATGGACTTTGAAATGCGCAAGGAAGAGGTTAAACCTAGGCTAAGTCTGGCATAAGCTTATTCCCACACTTTACAATAACTCTGTTGCAGTGGTCTAAGGTAGTCTCCGTATAGGCTATTCCCTCCATCCCGACACCACTGCTCAGTTGAAGAGCGTGTGATCTCCATGCAGCACCACAGCACCATGCACCTTATGAAAAGCACCCTCAGCCTCAGAAGATGCTCTTCTGGAGGCATGCAGCCATAGAGTCATTATACCCTAATGTAGACCTATCTGCCCAATAGCCAAATAAAGTACAGGGCATGCGTGATGCATGCAACTTGTCATTCCAACATATTTCAACATCCTTCATTCAGTTCAGCCAGTCATTATGTCATCCATTCAGTAATTTGTCTGTTGCAATAGGAACTAAATCACAGAAGAGAACAGTCTTATCAATTTGTTTATTGAAATCCATGTGTGTATTAAAAATTATCCAAAGTAGCTTAACCTATCACTTTAATAATTCAATGTTTAATTTCAGCCTATCAACTTGTAGGCATTGCAATTTAGGCTATCATTTGGATTTGATAAATCTATTTGTATTTTAAAACTGTTTTTATTATTGGGCTCCCATTAAAAATAGATCCTAGGTCACAGGCCTCTAAATATAGCCTCTAAATACATTTTAAACAAAATAGTTGAAGACGCACGTGCAGTGGCTGATAGGGAAAACAGATCTGGCAATAAGAACAGGCTACAGATAGTTTTGACCATTTGGAACCCCTTTGCTATTTCGCTCAAGACAGGTTATAGCCAAAACGTAATCAATATTTTGTTTTGTCTCATTTATTACTATGGATATAGCCTCTGTGTGAATGGGTTGTGCAACACAAACTGCTATAACAAGCTTACATACAAAGTGGAAATCACTAATACATCTGTCAAAAAGCCTAATATAAGGCCTACAGTCCGGTGCTCCCAAATACTATAAAAACCGTGTGTTTTATTAGGTTACATGATCACCACAGTAGCCCCACGTGGCTATACAAATAAATTATGCAATTATATGGCCATTAAATAACACACAACAGCATGACATATTTAGATAGCGGAATAGGCCAAGCCTAAATCATATTTAATTTGTATTTTATTCCAGACAAGGCTCTTCTGTGGCTTTATCATTCTCACACGTCAAGTCATTTGCTGAAGACTCAAGCCTATACTAAGCAATCTACTGGTATAAAGTAGTTATTGAATGCACTTCTAAAACAAGCTCTAGACCAGTATTTGCTAAATTAAACCAGATAACGCAAAGCAATTCTAACTTCTGGCTAGAGTTGTTTGATTGACTAATTAACTTCAACTAGCTATGTTCGGTTCATGTCCTTTGCAGATGCCACATTACTGACAAAAGTTTGTACGATGTAAAGGGAGACTTAAAGTAAGAATTGAATGTTTAAATAATAAGTAATAGTTGTAACATAGGCTTTGTATGTTCATGGCTCTAATTTAAAATGTACGCTTCATGTTTCATGCATAGCATTTCTTACGATTCTAACAATTTACGTATGGATTTTCTTATGATCCTAACGCTACGTACGTTCAACCTTTTGGCAGCTATCTTGCTCCATAATGCAGTCATGGTTTAACCCCCAGTCTCATACAGTTACATATTTACATTGTTAGTTTGCAACCTGGCCGTGGCCTGCCTCCTAAAGGTTGTTTAGCAGACAAAGAAGAAGCCTGTCACACGCTCCAACTCAGTCTAAAGTAGGCTAAAGTAGTGAATTTTTTTTAAATCGTCCAACGTCTACAGAATTGGAAAGATGTGAAGACTAATAAGCTTCTAAACATGCTAAAGCTTGTTAAATAATTGGCAGATTTATTTAACCATGCCACCCTCCTATGTTCATAATGTATACAAAGCAATGTGGGCACCAGTGGAGGCTTCTCAGAGGAGGAAGGGGAGGACCATCCTTTCAGAGAATTTCATGAAATAAAACTAAAACTATACTAAATATAATCACATATCAGTAACTAACTGATTAAAACACACTATTTTACAAAGAAGGACTCAAAGAGAGAAAAACAATAGTTGAACAACTTTGAACAAATGAATTTCTTCCAAAATGTAGGAGAAGTAAATTGTCATTTTTCGTTCACTTTCAGTTTCACTTACTTAAGCCTACTGAAACACCATGCTCAAACAGAGGGGTGCTATGTTAGCTAGCTGGCTATGACTCTCCAACACAAAACCGGAACTCTTCCAAGTCAATGCAAGCTAATTTATTGCATTGAAGTCCAAAAGCAAAGGGAACAGGGGCAAGGAGGGGAGCACAAAAATGTGAGAAGGAATACAACATGGCTGCTATGAAAGTGAACTGTGTTTACGCGTTATCAGCTTTGGATTCATTCCACTAATTCTGTTGAAAAACATTTCTTAAACGGAAGCAAAGGGAACAAAACGGGGATAAACATACCTGAATATGTCCGATAGGAACTCTCGTTTGCAACTGTTGGACAAATTATTACACCCTATATCAGCTAGATGCACGCAAGCGTGTGCAAGGCAGTATTGAATGTCACTGTCTGTCGTTGTAAACGTCATTCATAGGCTAGGTTGTAGCACCTCATGATGGGTATTGGGAAAATTTGATTATCATGTAGTACCCTAAACCTATCGCTGTTACATTGAACTGGGTGAATAGAATATGAATGACAGTCATCCAATATGCTGTAATAGAAATAAGGCCATGCTCATGAAAAAAATATAGTGCTCCCTCATCTTTAACGGCACTGACCGCCACTGGTGGACACCCCATCAAATGACTGGATTTGGCTATTTTAGCCATACCCGTTGCTGACAGGTGTACAAAATTGAGCATGCAGTCATGCAATCTCCTGAGAACAACTGGTACAATGGCCTTACTGAAGAGCTCAACGACTTTTAACATGTCAATGTCATAGGATGCCACCTTCCCAACAAGTCAGTTCATCACATTTCCAGAGTGGCGCAGCAGTCTAAGGCACTGTATCGCAGTGCTAGAGTCTTCACTACAGACTCCAGTTTGTTTCCGGGCTGTATCACAACCGGCCATGATCGGGAGTCCCATAGGGCAGCACAAAATTGGTCCGGCATCGTTAGGGGAGGGTTTGGCCAGGGGGGACTTTACAAGTAGGCCGTCATTCTAAATAAGATTTTGTTCTTAACTGACTTGCCAAGTTAAATCAAAATAAAATAGAGCTGCCCCGGTCAACTGTAAGTGCTGTTATTTAGAACTTGAAAATATCTTGGAGCAATGACGGCTCAGCCGCGAAGTGGTAGGCCACACAAGCTCACAGAACAGGATCGCCGAGTGCTGAAGCGTGGAGTGCCTAAAAGAAAACGTCTAGAACTCTGTGGCAACAGTTGGGGAGGCCCTTTCCTGTTTCAGCATGACAATACCCCCTTGCACAAAATGATATCCATACAGAAATGGTTTGTCGAGATCGGTGTCGAGACTGGTCTGCACAGAGCCCTGACCTCAACCCCATCGAACACCTTTGCGTAGAATTGGAACGCCGACTGTAAGCCAACCCTAATCACCCAACATCAGTGCCCGACCTCACTAATTCTGTTGTGGCTGAATAGAAGCAATTCCCCGCAGCAATGTTCCAAGAACATCTAGCGTAAAGCCTTCCTAGAAAAATGTGGAGGCTGTTAAGGCAGCAATTGGGGGACCAAATCCATATTAATGCAAATAATTAGGAAATGTTTGACAAGCCGGTGTCGACATACTTTTGGATATGTTCATGTATGTTCATTTGGCTGCTGATCCAGCCTGTCCAACTGTGTGTTTATATGTTTGCATATGAATGTCTGTCTTGTATGGATAATCAAGTATTATTCTTCTCTTGTTTTCTTCTTCGCAACAGCTACAGATTTAAAGGACGAATTCCGCAGCATGGGATTAATCTACAGCAGGCAGGTCAAGACGGTGGAGGCCTCCCGGCAGTCAGGGGCTGATGCTGTGTATGCCCTTCTATGGGTACACGTCACCCAACTGGACTTCCAGGGGGACACATTGAGACCATGGTCAAGCTAGGAAAACATGGGCACACCATCTCAATCTACAAGACAAAGAGTGGCAAGGAGTGGAATGTTACCTAAAGAGACTGGTACTCGGGCTACGACTGAGGGACCATACAGATAATTGTATGTAATTGTACAGAGATGAGGTAGTCATTCAAAAATCATGTTAAAAATAATTGCACAGACAATCCAATCAACCTATTAGGTGACTTGTTTAGCACATTTTTACTCCTGATCTTATTTATGCTTGCCATAACAAAAGGGGTTGGATTCTTTTTCACTCAAGACATTTCAGCTTTTCATCTTTTATTAATTTGTAAAAATGTTTGTGTATAGGCCAGTGAAAAAAAATTATTTAACCAATTTTAAATGTAGGCAAAGAAGGGAAGATGGGTAAAAAAAAAAAGCAGACATTGAAAACCCCTTTCAGCATGGTGAAGTTATTAATTACACTTTGTATGGTATTTCAGTACACCCAGTCACTACAAAGATACAGGCGTCCTTCCTAACTCAGTTGACGGAGAGGAACGAAACCTCTCAGGGATATCACTATGAGGCCAATTGTGATTTTTAAACAGTTACATAGTTTCATGGCTGTGATAGGAGAAAACTGAGGATGGATCAACAACATTGTAGTGACTCCACATTTCTAACCTAATTGACAGAGTGAACTTAAAGGAAGCTTGTACAGAATAATAATATTCCAAAACATGCATCCTGTTTGCAACAAGGCACAAAAGTAATACTGCAAAAAATGTGGCCAAGCAATTAACTTTTTGTCCTGAATACAAAGCAAATCCAATACACCACATTACTGAGTACCACTCTCCATATTTTCAAGCACAGGGATGCCTGCATAATGTTAGGGAGTGAACATTATTTATAATAAGGGTTACATGGAGAAAATTGGACCTCTCTAAAAATGTAAATGGATGACCCTCCCTCAGCAAAATATATTTTTACCTAAACCCTCCCTTATACCCAAAATAATAATTAAAACAAAGTGGATTGCAGAGAATATATCTACCGTTTACCCTCACTTCTTGGACAGACCAGAGCCTTAGATATGCAATTCTAGAAACTGTTCTTTGTCATGTAAGCATTACATGGCAACGCAGGAATTTTGATAGCACACAGGGCTGCGGGCCAGAAGGTTGTGTGTTCGCACCGTCAACAATATTGATCAAGCTAGCAACCAGTATAGCATTTTACACCCACATTCTGCACGACCTCCTGCAACTGACTGTGAATGATGTTAATTGGATTGGTAATGCTTTTTATGTTACCACAATGAGCAAGAAAGAAAAAAGGTTAGAAATATTTATGTGTCGAGCTACATTGACAACATTGAAAGTAAGTAGTTACTGAAGCTAGCTAGATATCATTACCTTGCATTGCAAACATTATCATTTCATATTGATCGCTTAACCCTTTCCTGCATGAGCATTCTAATGTCCGAAACATGTTTTGTTCTGTTTATATTTGTATTTTTTCTCAGTATCAAACAAAGATCATAGGAGGAGTCAGCATTAGGCGGCCTGTTATACAGAAGGTCAATGAGAAAATAATTTGAAGCCACACAGCATGAGTGAGTGTTGCTAGATTCTGGTTGTTAGCTAGAAATTTAAAATTCTATAGACAGGTGAACTGTTATATCATATTGTATCATAGCCAACATGTGCATAATGACATACAATTGAATCTAGCATATGGTCCCCAGACACTGTTTTGAGGATGTCTCATATTTTTCTTATCTGAATTAACAATGCTAACCACGTATATTGTTGACTGCCATTAAATTATGCTAATGCTAATGTCACAAACTAACAGTGCATTCAATAAGTAAGCCATGTTACTGACACTTTCCCTCCGTGTACATCTCAGTGCAATAAGTGATTCCCATTTTAGAAACCATTGAGTCTATATGTTTTGACCATGACAGTCTGCTATTTAGGCTTACACCCAGCAGGTTAGTATCCTCAACTTGCTCAATAGCCACATTATTCAATAATAGATCTAAACGAGGCTTAGAATTGAGTGAGTGATTTGTCCCAAAAATTATTATTTTAGTTTTGGGGATATTTTACACCAGCCTATTGTTATTTATCCATTCTAAAACTGACTGGACCTCTATGTTAAGTCTCAGTTCATTATTTTACTGTTGCAGCCAACGTGTATACTGTTGAGTCGTCAGCGTACATAGACACCCAGGCTTTATTCAAGGTCAGTGCAACGTCATTTGTAAAAATGTAAAACAATAATGGCCCTAGCCGGCTGCCCTGCAGTACACAACATTACTGAATTTGCATGAGAGGGGCTTCCATTAACGAAAACCGTCTGTGTTCTATTAGATAGGTAACTTCCAATCCATAATAAGGCACAGGATTTTTCAGCAATAGGGTATGATCAATGACATCAAAAACTGCACTGAAGTCAAACAAAACATCTCCCACAATCTTCTTACTATCAATTTATTTCAGAAATTTGTGTCAGTGCCGAGCATGTTGAGTGTCCTTCCCTATCAGCATGCTGAAAGTCTGTTGGTAATTTGTTTTCTGTAAAATAAATTTGTACACAATTCTTTCCCAAAGTTTGCTAAGCACTTGTAACAGGCTGATTGGTCGGCTGTTTGAACCATTAAAGGGTGCTCTGCTATTCTTGGGTAGCGGAATGACCTTTGCCTGCATCCATGTCTGAGGGCACACACCGTCTTCTAGGCTTAAATTGAAGAGTCACAATGTATTCCACAACCAACCTCAGTAAATTACCATCAAGGTTGTCAGTACTAAATGGTTTTTCATTATTATAGATAGCAAAAATTATTTCACCACTTTGTGGAACTCTTTGACTGTGAGATTACTAATTATGTTTTACATAGGAGCACACTCTACAAAGGCATCCAAGGGGATCTGCCTGACCTGTCTGTCCTGCGTGTGTCCGAGGTGTACACCAACTTTCACATTGAACTGGCTGGGGTCTTCACCTGACGGACTGGCGTACGGCCCCATTGAAAGCCCACCATTTGGCCTCCTGGAGATCAAGTGTCCAAACTCCAAGAGTTATGTTGACTGCCCCTACCTGATGCTCCAGCGTGGGAAAGTGGAGCTAAAGCCACAGCACGCCTACTACTGTCAAGAATAAAGCCAGATGCTAATAACAGGGCTGGAGTGGGAGGACTTTGTGGTGTTCGCTGAAGAGGACATGCTGATCCAGGACATCTACAAAGACAGTCGGGTGGCAAATACAATCAAAGAAAAGGCAGACCATTTATTTTTTTATTTGCAAATGCCTAGATGTCTACATTTAATGCTTGACTTCATACATGGCTATGCCTGAAATATGAGACAGATTTTATTGAATATATATACAGTTTTGGAGTGCATGCTATTTTCATTCATCATTGATGTTGACTGCTAAAACTTGTTAATTACATGGCTATGCCATTTATCACTGAATTAACACATTGTTGAGCATACAGGTTACTTGTGTGTACCAATTCTCCTAAACTGGTTGTCAGGTGAAGATGCATGACACAAGTGGTAGAGCAACAAGATGAGAGACAGAGGTTTAAGACGAAAACAACAGCCTTTAAAACTGGTCTTTAACCTCTTTGATCTCTAGGGGCGCTATTTCATTTTTGGATAAAAAACGTTCCCGTTTTAAGCGCGATATTTTGTCACGAAAAGATGCTCGACTATGCATATTCTTGACAGTTTTTGAAAGAAAACACTCTGAAGTTTCAGAATCTGCAAAGATATTGCCTGTAAGTGCCCCAGAACTCATTCTACAGGCGAAACCAAGATGATGCAGCAACCAGGAAATGAGCAGAATTTCTGAAGCTCTGTTTTCCATTGTCTCCTTATATGGCTGTGATTGCGCAAGGAATGAGCCTACACTTTCTGTCGTTCCCCCAAAGTGTTAGCAGCATTGTGACGTATTTGTAGGCATATCATTGGAAGATTGACCATAAGAGACTACATTTTCCAAGTGTCCGCCTGGTGTCCCTGCGTCGAAATTGGAGCGTAAAGCCAGGTGCAATTATTTTTCCATTTGAGAGCAAGGAGAAACCAGGCTTCCACGAAGGATATATCATTGAAGAGATATGTGGAAAAACACCTTGAGGATTGATTCTAAACCACGTTTGTCATGTTTCAGTCGATATTATGGAGTTAATTTGGAAAAAAGTTTGCGTTTTGAGGGCTGAATTTTCGTTTTTTTTTTTTTTTTTTTTTTTTTTTTTTTTTTTTTTTGGTAGCCAAATGTGATGTACAAAACAGAGCTATTTCTAATACACAAAGAATCTTTTTGGAAAAACGGAGCATCTGCTATCTAACTGAGAGTCTCCTCATTGAAAACATCAGAAGTTCTTCAAAGGTAAGTTATTTTATTTGAAGGCTTTACTTGTTTTTGTGATAGTTGCCTGCTAACGCTAATGCTAACGCTAAATGCTACGCTAGCTAGCTACTGTTACACAAATGATTGTTTTCCTATGGTTGAAAAGCACATTTTGAAAATCTGAGATGACAGTGTTGTTAACAAAAGGCTAAGCTTGAGAGCTAGCATATTTATTTCATTTCATTTGCGATTTTCATGAATAGTTAACGTTGCGTTATGGTAATGAGCTTAGGTCTATAAATAGAATCCCGGATCCGGGTTTGGTCGTCGCAACAGGTTAACGATATCTTAAATTTGTGACACACAATTGATAACCGTCTCCAAGACCTGCCTAAATGTGTGACTCGTTTCAGGAAACTAGACGTATGTCGCTGGTCACTACTTCACAGGAGAGCCATTTAAAACCTGTTGAGGCGAGGCGTACCCCGAGGGGAACTCCACCCCCCCATCGTAAGCAGAAGAGGTGGCGCTGGGAATGCAAAAACATTCTTTAGAAATATTTAACCTCCACACATTAACAAGTTCAATACCTCAAATGAAAGATAAACACCTTGTTCATCTACCCATCATGTCAGACTTTTAAAATGTTTTACAGCGAAAACACAACATATATTTATGTTAGACCACCACCAAACCAAAGAAAAAACGTAGACATTTTTTCCAGCCAAAGATAAAATCACAAAAGCAGGATTAATAATAAAATCAATCACTAACCTCTTGAAAATCTGTCATGTCATATGACATGTTACACAGTACATTTATGTTTTGTTCATTATATGCATTTTATATCCATAAATCTCGGTTTACATTGACATCATGTTCAGAAATTCCTCCAAAATATCCGGAGGAATTATAGAAAGCTACGCCAGATAACAGAAATACTCATCATAAACTTTGACTAAAGATACATGTTCTACATATAATTAAAGATACACTGGTTCTTAATGCAACCGCTGTGTCACATGTGTCACATTGCAATAATCTGAGACGGCGCTCAGACGTAACAATATTTCTCCGCCATGTTGGAGTCAACAGAAACACAAAATTACAACATAAATATTCCCTTACCTTCGATGATCTTTCATCAGAATGTAGTGCAAGGAGTCCTAGTTCAACAGTAAATCGTTTTGTTCCAATACTAGTGTCCAAGTAGTAGCATTTGCTATCACTTTCAGCTCACATGCCCAAAAACTGACTTCTGGTCCAGGATAACTTGCATGAAAACTTCCAAAAGACATATTCCAGGTCGAAAAAACTGGTCAAACTAAGTGCAGAATCAATCTTCAGGATGTTATAATCATATATATCCAATAACATTCCAACCGGATCATTCGTTTTTATCTGGGGCTGATTGGAACAGCCGTAGCACTCACAGAGAAATGGCATTCTCTTGCGACACTGACTATTTTCCCTCCCATTAGGTCAAAGTTCACAGCAAATGCTCCATTACACTTTCTACTGAATGAGGACATCTAGTGGAAGACATAGGAAGTATTTCCAGATCCATAACTTGTTGGGAAGGGAGGGGGCGATGACGTCAAAGTTGCCCCAACTTTCAGGATTTCAAAACTTGTTTGGAAGATTGCCTGCCCTGTGAGTTCTGTTATACTCACAGACATAATTCAAACGGTTTTAGAAACGTCAGAGTGTTTTCTATCCAATAGTAATAACAATATGCATATATTAGCTATTTAGGACAGAGTTTGATGCAGTTCACTATGGGCACACAATTCATCCAAAGTAAAAATACTGCCCCCTATCTCCAACAGGTTTTAAACAAACTTTTTTTTAAATCAAAACGCGTTTGTCAGAAATCACTTCTGGAATATGTGAACTTTCATGTGCCTTAATAACAAACTTGTATGCCATCTGTAAATACAGCAACCTTCCCGCTAGCCATGATTGGCTGAAATAATTAGTGGGATGGACATGCCGAGAGCACACTTCTGTCTATTTGACCTGGTCAGTATGTGTAGATAATCCTGTCTAACGCAGCTTTTTTATTAAAAAAATATTTATATATATATCGCTGCATAAGTGTTGCTCTCCACTTTCTGGAGGACGGAGTTTTGAAATCAGTGAAATTAAAGTATGATAGCTAAGGAGATGGAGAAAGTACCTGTCTCCAGATTACGTCCAACCATGGCATCTGTGATAGGGAGAATTGTCCATCCATGATGTATACGGGTAAGATAGTCTAGCTAGCTACATTGTCAGATATTACACGTTTCTAATTTTGACAGAGTCATTTTAATTTCAAGTTAAAGTGTACTGTTAGGTAACTAGCTAACGTCAGCTGGCTGGCTGACTGGCTCACTAGCTATTGTTACATGTCTGTCCAGAAAAATTAAGGCAGTTTATACAATTTTAAAAACATTACAATACATTCACAGATGTCACAACACACTGTTTGCTCTCTCCTCCACTACCACATATCTACTCTACAGTACAAAATCCATATGTGCGTGTGTGTATAGTGGGTATGTTATTGTGTGTGTGTGTATATGGGTGTGTCTGTGCCTACAGTGCCTTGCAAAAGTATCCATCCCACTTGGCGTTTTTCCTATTTTGTTGCATTACAACCTGTAATTTCAATTGTTTTTATTTTTTGGGATTTCATGTAATGGACATACACAAAATAAAAAAATTACTTAAAAAAAAAAAAAAATGGAAAAGTGGTGCGTGCATATGTATTCACCCCCTTGCTATGAAGCCCCTAAATAAGATCTGGTGCAACCAATTACCTTCAGAAGTCACATAATTAGTTAAATAAAGTCCACCTATGCGCAAGCTGAAAGGCCCCAGAGCCTGCAACATCACTAAGCAAGGGGCACCATCAAGCAAGAGGCACCATGAAGACCAATGAGCTCTCCAAACAGGTCAGGGACAAAGTTGTGGAGAAGTACAGATCAGGGTTGGGTTATAAAAAATATCAGAAACTTTGAACATCCCACGGAGCATCAATAAATCCATTATTAAAAAATGGAAAGAATTTGGCACCACAACAAACCTGCCAAGAGATGGCCGCCCACCAAAACTCACGGACCAGGCAAGGTGGACATTAATCAGAGGCAACAAAGAGACCAAAGATAACCCTGAAGGAGCTTCAAAGCTCTACAGCGGAGATTGGAGATTCTGTCCATAGGACCAGTTTAACTTCTTTGATATAGGGGGCGCTCTTTTAATTTTTGGATGGAAAGCGTTCCCGTTTTAAACAAGATATTTTGTCACGAAAAGATGCTCAACTATGCATATAATTGACAGCTTTGGAAAGAAAACACTCTGACATTTCCAAAACTGCAAAGATACTGTCTGTGAGTGTCACAGAACTGATGTTACTGGCGAAACCCAGATGAAAATCCAATCAGGAAGTGCCGCATTTTTTGAAACCGCCTCATTCCAATGACTCCTTATATGGCTGTGGAGGAGCTAGGAGTCAGCTTACATTTTCCATGTTTTCCCCAAGGTGTCTGCAGCATTGTGACGTATTTGTATATCATTGGAAGATTGACCATAAGAGACTATATCTACCAGGTGGTCGCTTGGTGATCTCCGTCGCAATTATTGCGTAATCTCCAGCTGCAGTATTTTTCCGTTTGCCTTTGATGAGAAACCGACTGCCAGGAATGATTTTTCATCGAATAGAAATGTGAAATACACCTTGAGGATTGATTCTAAACGTTTGCCATGTTTCTGTCGATATTATGGAGCTAATTTGGAAAAAAGTACGGCGTTGTGTTGACTGCATTTTCGTTTATTTTTCTTAGCCAAACGTGATGAACAAAACGGAGCTATTTCTCTTACACAAATAATATTTTTGAAAAAAAAGAACATTTGCTATCTAACTGAGAGTCTCGTCATTGAAAACATCCGAAGTAAAGGTAAATTATTTTATTTGAATGCTTTTCTTGTTTTTGTGAAAATGTTGCCTGCTGAATGCTAGGCTTAATGCTATGGTAGGCTATCAATACTCTTGCACAAATGCTTGTGTAGCTTTGGTTAAAGCATATTTTGAAAATCTGAGATGACAGTGTTGTTAACAAAAGGCTAAGCTTGTGTTTCAATATATTAATTTCATTTCATTTGCGATTTTCATGAATAGGAAATGTTGCGTTATGTTAATGAGCTTGAGGCTATGATACTAAAGGCATACTACTAAAAAAACATTTGAGTGGTTTAACTCCTCTGGGATATGTGGGACGCTAGCCAACAGCCAGTGAAATTGCAGAGTGCCAGATTCAAACAACAGAAATCTCATAATTAAAACTCCTCAAACATACAAAGTATTATACACCATTTTAAAGATAAACTTCTTGTTAATCCAGCCACAGTGTCTGATTTCAAAAAGGCTTTACGGCGAAAGCACAACTTGCTATTATGTTAGGTCAGCGCCTAGCCACAGAAAACCATACAGCCATTTTCCAAAGAAGGAGAGGTGTCACAAAAGACAGAAATACCGTTAAAATGTATCACTCCCAGGACTTCATGTTAGACAATAAGCGTCTATTTGTTCGATAAAGATCATTTTATGTCCAAAAACCTCATTTGAAATTGGTGCGTTATGTTCAGAAATGCATTGTCTCAAACAAACATTCGATGAAAGCGCAGAGAGCCACATCAAATTACAGAAATAATCATCATAAACATTGATCTAAGATACAAGTGTTATACATAAACTTCTCTTTAATGCAACCGCTGTGTCAGATTTTTAAAAAACTTTACGGTAAAAGCACATCATGCAATTATGTTAGGTCAGTGCCGAGCCACAGAAAAACATACAGCTATGGTTCAACCAAGGAGAGGTGTCACAAAACTCAGAAATAGCATTATAAATATTCACTTACCTTTGATGATCATCACCAGAATGCACTCCCAGGAATCCCAGTTCCACAATAAATGTTTGTTTTGTTCGATAAAGTCCATCATTTTTGTCCAAATACCTCCTTTTTGTTCGCACGTTTAGTTCACAAATCCAAATTCACAAGGCGCAGGCACAAAACAGTTCCATTACAGTTCATAGAAACATGTCAAACGATGTATATAATAAATCTTCAGGATGTTTTTATCATAAATCTTCAATAATATTCCAACTGGACAATTCCTTTGTCTTTAGGTATGAAAGGGAATGCAGCTCGCTCTCACGGCCGCATGCGTGACTTAGCTCATGGCATTCTGCCAGACCCCTGGTTCAAACAGCTTTTATTCGCTCCCCCTTCATAGTAGAAGCCTGAAATAAGGTTCTAAAGACTGTTTACATAGAGTGAAAGCCTTAGGAAGTGCAATATGACCCCATAGACACTGTATATTGGATACGCAATGACTTGAAAAAATACAAACCTCAGATTTCCCACTTCCTGGTTGAATTTCTTCTCAGGTTTGTGCCTGCCGTATGAGTTCTGTTATACTGACAGACATCATTCAAACAGTTGTAGAAACTTCAGAGTGTTTTCTATCCAAATATATGAATAACATGCATATTCTAGCTTCTGGGCCTGAGTAGCAGGCACTTTAATCTGGGCATTCTGGGCTTTAATCTCATTCATTCAAGCTACTCAATACTGCCCCCCAGTCCCAAAGAAGTTTTAAGGGGAACATTTAAATGTCTTGGAATAGCCTAGTCAAATCCCAGACCTCAATTCACTTCAGAATCTGTACTGTAGTATGACTTAAAGATTGCTGTACACTAGCGGAACCCATCCAACTTGAAGGAGCTGGAGCAGTTATGCTTTGAAGAATGGATAAAAATCCCAGTGGCTAGATGTGTCAAGCTTATAGAGACATACCCCAAGAGACTTGCAGCTGTAATTGCTGCTAAAGGTGGCTCTACAAAGTATTGACTTTGGGGGGGGGGGGGGGGGTGAATATTTATGCACGCTCTAGTTTTCAGTTTGTGTTATTTCAAATGATACAAACCTCCCCCATAAAAAAATATTTTATTCCAGGTTGTAAGGAAACAAAATAGGAAAAATGCCAGGTGGGGTTTGTGTTGCTTCACAGTCCCCGCTGTTCCATAAAGTATATTTTATTATCTAATTTTACTGCTTGCATCAGTTACTTGATATAGAATAGAGTTCCATGTAGTCATGGCTCCATGTAGTACTGTGCACCTGCCATAGTCTGTTCTGGACTTGGGGACTGTGAAGAGACCTCTTGTGGCATGTGTTGTGGGGTATGCATGGGTGTCCGAGCTGTGCTGTAGTAGTTCAAACTGACCACTAGCTACGTGTATGATCTGTGTAGTAAAATTATTCGTATCTCAGCCATTTGATTTGCTAGTTATAGCGAAAAGATTCCACAAGATTCCACAACTTTCTGGAAGTCGCTAGCAAGCTCGCCAATGTTAGCAATTTGTCGCTAGCAAGCTCGCCAATGTTAGCTGTTGTTAGGTCAGCTAGATAATGTAGCTGGTACATTTTCTCTGGTTAGTTACCCAGATTTCAGAGCACTGTAGTCTGAGTGTTCCAGAGTGAAAAATAACTGTCAAATTTATGAACGCTCAACACCTGTTGAATATGGCCAGTGTCAGTAAATGTTGACAAAAATGTGTAAATTGTTACCATCAGCACAGTTGCAGTCACCAACACTGGGTAACATAAAAACAGCCTAATCAGCTCTGCTAGGGTGAGTAAAATGGTCAGTGAGATGTTCTCCCATTTGTGTCTGGAAGTTGCTAGCCAACGTTAGCCAGTTAGCTTGGGTGTTTGACTGCTGTTGTTAGGACAGAATGCTCCGATCAACCCTTTAGGAGATGGGTGGGAATAAAACATAAGAAAGAGGGTGTGAACAATACTGAAAGGGTGAGGGGCACTCCAGTAGGTACCAAAACATTCAAAGTCCATTTTCTCTAAAGTTAGGTTACAAGTTTATTAACTTAAGTTTATTACTTTCCCATTGGTCATCAACTGTAGTGTATGGTATACCATTTTCTACAGTTTCTACATTTATCGATTGTAAAAAACAAGGCCGAATCAAGCCTGTCGGTCACCTACAGTTGAAGTTGGAAATTTACATACACATTAGCCAAATACATTTGAACTCACAATTCCTGACATTTAATCCTAGTAAAAATCCCTGTCCTAGGTCAGTTAGGATCCCCACTTTATTTTAAGAATGTGAAATGTCAGAATAATAGTAGAGAGAATTATTTATTTCAGCTTTTATTTCTTTCATCACACTCCCAGTGGGTCAGAAGTTTACATACACTCAATGAGTATTTGGTAGCATTGCCTTTAAATTGTTTAACTTGGGTCAAACTTTTCGGGTAGCCTTCCACAAGCTTCCCACAATGAGTTGGGTGCATTTTGGCCATTCCTCCTGACATTGCTGGTGTAATTGACTCTGGTTTCTAGGCCTCTTTGCTCACACACTTTTTCATTTCTGCACCACAAAGGATATTGTGATGGACACTCCAATACCTTGACTTGTTGTCCTTAAGCCATTTGCGACCAAGCTTTAACTTCCTGACTGATGTCTTGAGATGTTGCTTCAATATATCCACATTATTCTCCTTCCTCATGATGCCATCTATTTTGTGAAGAGTACCAGTCCCTTCTGCATCAAAGTACCCCCACAACATGATGCTTCCACCTCCGTGCTTCACGGTTGGGATGGTGTTCTTCGGCTTGCAAGACTTCCCCTTTTACCTACAAATATAAGGATGGTCTTCATGGCCAACAGTTCTATTTTTGTTTCATCAGACCAGAGGACATTTCTCCAAAAAGTACGATCTTTGTCCCCATGTGCAGTTCCAAACCATAGTCTGGCTTTTTTTATGGTGGTTATGGAGCAGTGGCTTCTTCTTTGCTGAGTGGCCTTTCAGGTTATGTTTACATAGAACTCGTTTTACTGTGGATACAGATACATTTTTTACCTGTTTCCTTCAGCATCTTCACAAGGTCCTTTGCTGTTGTTCTGGGATTGATTCACACTTATCTTATCAAAGTATGTTCATCTCTAGGAGACAGAACGCGTCTCCTTCCTGAGCGGTATGACGGCTGCGTCATCCCATGGTGTTTATACTTGCATACTATTGTTTGTACAGATGAACGTGATACATTCAGGCGTTTGGAAATTGCTCCCAAGGATGAACCAGACTTGCGAAGGTCTACCATTTTTTTCTGAGGTCTTGGCTGATTTATTTAGATTTTCCCATGATGTCAAGCAAAGAGGCACTAGTTTGAAGGTAGGCCTTGAAATACAACCACAGGTACACCTCCAATTTACTCAAATGATTTCAATTGGCCTATCAGAAGCTTCTAAAGCCCTGACATAATATGGGGGATTTTTCCAAGCTGTTTAACAACCTGTTGAGTCTATGGGGGCGCTATTTCATTATTGGATAAAAAAACGTGCCCGTTTTCAGCGCAATATTTTGTCACGAAAAGATGCTCGACTATGCATATAATTGACAGCTTTGGAAAGAAAACAGTCAAACGTTTCCAAAACTGCAAAGATATTATCTGTGAGTGCCACAGATGAAACTTCAAACAGGAAATTAGCAGAATTTCTGAAGCTCTGTTTTCCAATGTCTCCTTATATGGCTGTGAATGCAGCAGGAACGAGCCTGCGCTTTCTGTCATTTCTTCAAGATGTCTGCAGCATTGTGACGTATTTGTAGGCATATCATTGGAAGATTGGCCATAAGAGACTACATTTTCCAGGGGTCCGCCCGGTGTCCTTTGTCTAAATTGGTGCGTAATCTTCAGTTGCGGTCATTTTCTCCTGGGATTCAGAACAGAAAGCACACTTCCACAAAGGATATATCATCGAAGAGATATGTGAAAAACACCTTGAGGATTGGTTCTAAACAACGTTTGGAGTTAATTTGGAAAAAAGTTTGGCGTATTGATGACTGGATTTTTGTTTTTTTTTGGTAGCCAAACGTGACGCACCAAACGGAGCAATTTCTCCTAAACAAATAATCTTTCAGGAAAAACTGAACATTTGCTATCTAACAGAGTCTCCTCATTGAAAACATCTGAAGTTCTTCAAAGGTAAATTATTTTATTTGAATGCTTTTCTGGTTTTTGTGAAAATGTTGCCTGCTAAATGCTAACGCTAATGCTAACGCTAAATGTTACGCTAGCTAGCTACTGTTACACAAATGATTGTTTTCCTATGGTTGAGAAGCATATTTTGAAAATCTGAGATGACAGTGTTGTTAACAAAAGGCTAAGCTTGAGAGCGAGCATATTTATTTCATTTCATTTGCGATTTTCATGAATAGTTAACGTTGCGTTATGGTAATGAGCTTGAGTCTGTATTCACGATCCCGGATCCGGGATGGCTAAGTGCAACAGTCAACTTAGTGTATGTACATTTCTGACCCACTGGCATTGTGATACAGTGAATTATAAGTGAAATAATCTGTCTGTTAATTAACAATTGTTGGAAAAATTACTTGTGTCATGCACAAAGTAGATGTCCTAACCGACTTGCCAAAACTACACAATAGTATTTGTACATCTACTGAGAGCGTGTCTATTTGGGTGTTTTTTGAGGTTTTGTTTATGTCTTTTGCGTGCCCTGATATTGCACATCAAGCAATGAGGATGTGCATCGCGGCTGGGGTAAGTTTCTCAATAGCAAGCAAAATCACCAAAAAATGTCTGGACCCCTTGTATAACATTCCATTTACATCAAAAATAGACATTTACTTCAGAAATAGGAAAATGGTCCTAGGAAACAGGTCGTAGGAAACAGAATTATGAAATAAACTGATTCAATCAAAAATCAAAATCAAAGGCACCTAGGACATAGGAGCTCATCAAGATGCTTTGAGTGACTGACAGTGCAGAGTCTTCAGGCTGGCTATGTGTACAGGGTGGCTGCCCAGGAGGTTGTGAGCTCACTTCTCCTTTGCTCTGGCTTTGACCAGAGGTCCATTCTGGTAGTTGATCAGGAACCAAGCTACCGACTACTGCTGGTTGATGCTACCTGTAATGGAGAGGGGGATGAAGGTGTCAAAGATTTTGTTCTCCTTCATCCTCCCGATACAATACATCTCTCCACATGAACTCTCAATCGGGCGATTGACTGGGTCTGACGTACATCTAAGGCTGGCATCTGGGTCCTTTTCGAGAGGAAAGCTGGTTGGTGAACCTAACAAGGCACGATGTCATCCACATGAAACCCCTTGCTTCAGCAGCTCTTGTCGCTGATCAAGCCAGTAAACAGAGAAGACACAAATGAAATAGCACCATGAGGTGCCATCTCAATCATGTGTTTGAGGTGCAGTGAGACTTGTATGTGGAGAAGACCTCACTTTGAAGAAGCAAAGATGATGGTGTCTGGCAGTGCAACTCTGTGCAGTCGATGACCACTTGGGTGTCCAGATAGCCCTCCTTTGAACTCCTCCCTCTGACACCAAGCAAAGCGTAGAGGAAGTTGGCCCATGTGATGACGATCCGACTCACAGTGGATTGGCTGATGTTAAACCTGTGAGCCAAATCCCTCTGCTTCAAACCCACAGAGAGGTGGGTCATGAAGAGAAAGAAAATGAAGAGTACATATTATTGTATGGGACAATATTGACTTGAGAGAGGCAGAATGGGGGGTAGAGGGGAGAGAGACTACACAGAGAGAGAGTGAGGAGAGAGAGAGAGAAAGATAGAAAGAGAATGGGAGAGAGAGATGGACAGATGTATAAAAACAAGTCTACAGCAGGGCCTGCATGTGTTCCCTTCTGGTCCTTTCCACAGAGTAGCCCACAGAGACTGAAGGCCCTGGCAACAGTTGTAATATTAGTTAACACACACACAAAACCAAGGACCCTGTGTCAGGTCACTAACGTAAACTGCAGTTGCCATGCTCATTGTAAAAGTATATAAAGTGTAGGCCTAATAGTATGGTATTAACCTACCTTGCGTATAACCATATGTTGTCGTCGGAGGCTGCAAATCTCTCCAAACAGAAATGCTGGCGGACAGACAATTCTTCCACCTGTCTCCTCAGTCGCTGTATCTCCTTGTGGAGATCTTTGTTTTTCCCCAGTGACATATCAAGGGCTGAGGGTTCAGGGGCTGAACAGTAGTCATGCTCCATCGTCATGGGCATGGGCACATCATCTGCAACGTCCTCAATATCCTCTGCCTAGGATGGTCGCTATCTCCTATGACATACTGCAGGACGTAATACTTGGGTTGAGTAGCCCTTCCACTGGAAGAGGCCAGGCAGAGCTCCCTTCTTTAATAATCTGCGTGCGCCCAGTGCTGGTCAAAGGCTAGATCAAGTCTTCAGCTTGGAAATAACAGCTGCAGACCCTGGTGTCATTTGTCACTGTGAACTTGTCACATAGAAAATGTATTATCCACCTCTTAATGTTGGAAAAGTGTGGAAGCTCAACACAGAGTTGAACTTCGCCCATGCCTCACATTTTGGCATACAGCAATGCTCCGCTGAAGTGATGCAAGCTTTCCATTACACTTCCCCGCAACCATTGGATTTTAATAGAAAACAAATTAATAAATAAAAAATTAAGAAAAGTATGGGGAAAAGACACAGATGTTGTTTAGTGGTTTAAATAAATTATGCCTACTCTAATTTACCTACTTTCAGCACCATGAGCTGTGGCTTCAAGTTTCAGCACCAGGTCAATAACTTTGTACAAGAAATATATTGTTTTTAATCAAATAAATTATCTATCAAAGTTGATCTCCGGTCCTCTTTCCCATATTTGCGCTCTCCTTCTCAAACTGAACAGAACATAGGCTATAGGTTAGTCTTGTGCACAAGATAGTACATTTTTTAGACTAGGCCTAATAATTTTCAGAAGCCTTTGACTCTCATATTGAACTGCCACCGTAGTCCTGCACAGCCATTGGTTAGGCAGCACACAAGATCAGCAAGAGCAGCGCAGGCTGGGGCTCAGGGTTGGAATATCCATTGCAGTGTGCAATGCAGCCTAGCTTTATGTACACCATCGCAGCATCTTAGAAATATAACTTTAATCTGTGCTTCTATGAGCATGCACTTCATAGCCTATAGGCTACGGATCATTTGACTGAGACGTCACTAAATAGCCTATAAGCGCCAGTGGAGGCTGGTGAGGGGAGGACGGCTCATAATAATAGATTGAACAGAGCGAATAAAATGGCATCAAACACTTGGAAACCATGTGTTTGATATATTTGATACCATACCAATACTAAACCTTCCCCTTGACTGAAAATGAAAACTAATGAGCCTCCCCCATTTTCCTCCTGGTACTAATTATGTACATTTTGATTCATCCCTTATGGGTATGCTTCTAATCGTTAAGAACTGGGGAGATTTTCAGGATAAAAAAAAATGCAATGGAGCTAAGCACAGGCAAAATCCTAGAGGAAAACCTGGTTAAGTCTGCTTTCCACTAGAAAATGATGAATTTATCTTTCAGCAGGACAATAACCTAAAACACAAGGCCAAATCTACACTAGAGTTGCTTACCAAGAAAACAGAGAACAGAGTGGCTAAGTTACAATTTTGACTAAAACTGCTTGACTATCTATGTCAAGACCTGAAAATGGTTGATTACCAATAATTAACAACCGATTTCAAGGATTTTCAAAAGGATAAATTGGCAAATGATGCAGAATCTAGATGAGAATAGCTTTTACAGACTTACCCAGAAAGACTTACAGCAGCTTTTTGAGACAGAAAGACTCACAGATGTAATAACTGTAATGGCTATTCTAACATGTATTAACCAAGGAGTTTAAATAGTGTTAGTGTTATTATTTGTAATACAAATGTTAGAATTTGTCTTCCACTTTGACATTGCAGAGTATTTTGTGTATATCCATTTAAATAACACTTTGTAACACAGCAACATGTGGAAAAAGTAAAGTGGTGTGAATATTTTCTGAAAGCACTGTAATCAGTTACTCCCCAACCCTGCCCATATGTTCTGTCCTAGATGCAGATGCTGAATGTGAGGGTGAGCTGTATGCCCATTGTGATAGAGATCACAGGCGAAGCCTCTATGTCCATGTGATCGCCAACGGTTTTTCTAACAAGTTCTGGCACTGGAGGTGAATGCAGAGCATCTTGCTTGCGGTCAAAGAGAACTCACACTCTATTTGTAGCTGTGGCAGATGGCAACACCATCATGGAATCACTAGTGGTGGTGGATGTTTTCCTTCTCTTTTGTGGGGGCTGGAGAGGGGCAGCTGTGTGTGTTTGGGAGACTGGCAGGGTGATGGCGGTGGCTGTTTGAGTAGCCAATGGGAACATTACTCATCTATAATGTGAATGGTCTCAGTTTGCATCAATTTCTTCGAGTCTAGATATTGTGATGCAGCTCTAGACCAAGATAAGTTTAATGGATTTTCACTTCTTGTTATCTACATTTCACTATTATACTGGCCATCTAAATCACACATTATGGCAAATTTGGAAGGTTGGATAAATGTATTAACTGCCTTGGCGTTGTACACACACAAACACACACGCACACACACTTAATTTCCTCAATTCCAGCTACTAATCCATCTGTTCTTCCCAGCTCTGGGGAATCCAATAGTGATGTTATCAAAATGACATTGTGATTAAAAAGAGCATTCTTAGGGACCATTTGATAATTAATGGGCAACAGGGGGATGGGGGGGTCCAACACGAGGTGTCATAAAAAAAGAGTTTTAGCCATCTTCCTAACGATTTCAAATTACCCTTCCCTTTACTTGAAAATCATCTCCGATGCCCCCCCCACACACACACACACACACACTTTTCGGGAAATGTAATGTGGTCATTCTTTTGCTTTTGAGAAGGCAGTGGCAATGGAAATAGAACTTGGTTCTATTTGAGTTGCTCAACGAGCTGCAAGTCCTGCCTCTCCCAGAGTAGAGAAACACACAATCTTGTATGACTCCAGGTGAAAAATCTACAAATAAACAGCTAAAAAGAGGACCATATGCATGTCAGGTAAAATAAAAACCCAATGTTTATCTCCCAGGACAAATTATCTAGCAACCGATAGCTTGCTAAATGTCCAAGAATGTTTCATGTGTGTTCTGACCTGCCCCACAATGTATATAATTGATTCACAGTTGGTTTTGGTATTTTAATCTGCGTGTCATGATCGCATCTGGTGGTGATAGGGAAAATGAAAATGCGCACAATGGTGCACGCGGACGAACGCACGGGCCGGTCTAGCCAGGTGTAATGCTAGTCCTAGGAATAACAATAGGTCTATAGTTTGATCACTTATTTTGAGCAATTTTGTTTTTTACTAATATTCAAGAAAAAATAATAACTTTTGCCTGATGAATATAAAATAGGCTACATCGTTGGCAATGAACTGGCGGGGAAGTTTGAATGGTGGGTAGCTCTTGTGTGACTTGATCACATTGGTTGGTGGTGATGAATTGTTACATTGCGGCCTGTCAGTGGAAGAACATGTCTGTAAAGGGGTGCGTAACTGGTGGCAGTAAAGTCAGACACAGGAGAGCAGAACTAGGTAATGGCCGTAGCAGTTTCAATTCAAAACCAACGGCATAAAGAAAATACCAACATGGGTACAAAACTTGACGCGCACCAGTAACCATGTGCACAAGCACTTACAACAAACAATTCCACACATAAACATGGGGGAGGACAGAGGGTTAAATACACAACACTTAATGAGGGAAATGAGAACCAGGTGTGTAGGAAAACAAGAAGTGGATCGACGATGGCTAGAAAACCGGTGATGCCGACTGCCCGAACGCCACCCGAACAAGGAGAGGAACCGACTTCGGCAGAAGTCGACAATATGCCCCTATTGGTTGAACCACAGGTTTAATTAATAGGGGAGGCACATTCAAGCAGATGGAATGAGTTGGCTAGATTGGAAAAATTACTATATAGGGAAAGCTGTAAAACGGCGAATGCAAACTGGGGAAGAAACATACTACCTTCCCCCCTAACCAGTGGTGTAAAGTACTTAGTTAATAATGCTTTAAAATACTAGTTAATTCATTTTTTGCAGTCTGTACTTTACTATTCAAATGTTTGACTACTTTCACTTTTATTTCTCTACATTCCTAAATAAAATAATGTACTTTTTACTCCATATATTTTCCCTGACACCAAAAGTACTTGTTACATTTTGAATGTTTAGCAGGACATCAAAATGCCAATTTTTTATTGAACCTTTTTTTGAATAGGAAAATCAGTTTAATAAGAACATATTATTTTTTACAATGACGGCCTAGGAACAGTGGGTTAACTGCCTTGTCCAGATTTTCACCACCCACCACAGATTTTTACCTTGTCAGCTCAGGGATTCAATCTAGCAACCTTTCAGTTACTGGCCCAACGCTTTAACCACTAGGCTACCTGCCGCCACAATCACCAATTCACGCACTTATCAAGAGAACGTCTGAACGTGGTCATCTCTACTGCCTCTGATCTGCAGACTCACTAAACACACATGCTTCGTTTGTGAATTATGTCTGAGTGTTGGAGTGTACTCCTGGCAATCCGAAAAAAATAATAAAAAAAGAAAACAGTATCGTCTGGTTTATTTAATATAAGGAATTTGAAATGTATCTGTTGGTTACGTTGTCCATCACTGCCTCTGCCCCCCAAAAAATGACAAGTATGACAATTGGTTACTTTTTCGACCACTGCATCTGCCCCCTAGTACAGTAATTATCGAAAGGTCCCTAAGCCTCATCCACAGTTATTGTCAAATTGAACTTACTGAACATCGCAGCTACACTCCAGTCCCCATCACAGAAGTGACTGGAGTATTGATTTGAACCATCCGGCTAAATCATGCTCTTAATTTTCTAACTCAAAAGTCAAATTTGGCCCCTAGGTATGTATCTCATATATTTGCATTGATAATTCCTATGTGCCTCTGTAATTAAATTATGAAGATTAGATTACAAATGTTCTGCTGCTCTCCACTCAATCGAGGCCACAGACCCAGGGATGATTCACTCATTTAGTTTCACCCTTATGGTGCTGAAAAGGTGATAATTCCATGAGTCCAGATGTGCCCCAAGTCCCCGTTTGTGATTATCTAACTATGTTAATCAATGCTCATTTCATCCATGAGTCTGGCCCTGCTCTCTGAAATCCCACTCAGAGCCGGGGTCAGATCAGTTGGCCATGAGGGGCCTAAGGGGACAGTACTAAGGAGTTACCATATGGCTGACATGGAGACTAGACTCGGTGCTAGCTAATCAAATAAAATCCAAGTTTATTGGTCGCATACACAGTTTAGCAGATGTTATAGCGGGTGCAGCGAAATGTTAGTGTTACTAGCTCCTAACCATGCAGTAAAATGTCAAACAAGTACACAAATAATAAAATTACATCAATATAAAAGAAATGTCGGAATGAATCCAATTAACAACCCAAATAGCACTGCATCTGTCTTCAAAATGCATTATATACGTACGTATATACACTGAGTGTACAAAACATTAGGAATACCTGCTCCTTCCGTGATATAGACCAGGTGAATCGAGGTGAAAAGCTATGATCCCTTATTGATGTCACTTGTAAAATCCACTTCAATCAGTGTAGATGAAGGGGAGGACACAGGTTAAAGAAGGATTTTTAAGCCTTGAGATAATTGAAACATGGATTGTGTATGTGTGCCATTCAGAGGGTGAATGGGCAAGACAAATATTGTGCCTTTGAATGGGGTATGGTTGTAGATGCCAGGCGCACCTGTTTGAGTGTGTCAAGAACTGCAATGCAGCTGAGTTTTTCACCCTCAACAGTTTCCCGTGTGTATCAAGAATGGTCCACCACCCAAAGGGCATCCAGCCAACTTGACACAACTGTGGGAATCATTGGAGTCAACATGGGCCAGCATCCCTGTGGAATGCTTTGAGAACTTAGAGTCCATGCGCTGATGAATTGAGGCTGTTCTGAGGGCAAAAGGGCAGCTCCATATTAGGAAGGTGTTCCTAATGTTTTGTACACTCAGTGTACTCCAGATGAATTTACACAAGATATATTAATGATATGTAGGGCGGTAAATATATTAAAAGTGAGCTATGTCAAGAATCAATTATATAAATAAATATGCGATGTGTAAAAATAGTGTAAAAAAATGCTATGTACTGTACAGTAGTAGAAATATTAGAAAGAGCTTTGTCGAGAATACAGTATAAAAATAAACAGTGTGAAACGGGAAGTGTCCAGTGGTTTAATGTCTCTATTATATGGGATAGCAGTGTGCGTGTGTGTATGAGGTTGATGTGTTTAACCATTCTTGTGGCGTCCAGAAGTTCCCATAAGTATAGTAAACAAACAATTACCAACTGGGGACATTTTGTTAGCCCTCACAAGGTGAAATGCTATTTCTAGGGGGTTTAGGTTTAAGGTTAGAATTAGTGTTAGAATTTAGTTTAGGGTTAGGAGCTCGGGTTAGTTTACGGGTTAGTTTTCGGGTTATGGTTAGGGTTAAGGTAATGATAAGGGTAAGGGTTAGGGTTAGGGGTTAGGTAAAATAGGGTTTTGAATGGGACTGAATAGTGTGTTAACGTGGCTCAGGTTGACAGAGTGTTACTGGAGGGTAGGCAGCGTGCCCTCAGTGACCCGTTGGGCTGACCGCACCACCCTCCGCACCACCCACCACCCTCGTTTTTAATAATGATTAGACCACTTTGATTCAACCACTATTCTCCTTGAAGTGGCTGGATATCCACAGTTAGTTAGCATCATTATAGCATACAGAGAACAGGATGAGAATAAGGCAATTTACGACTAATAAAATCTCTGCACAAACAAAAAAGAGATGTGTGGGAGATGCATATCATATCCCCCCATCATACCTGCTGTTAGGAGGTGAATGATATCTCCATCTTTCCACCCCCTCGATGGTCCCACTCTCCAACATGAGTTACATGATGATATGGATCTGAAAATTGTGTAGGATAGTGTGTGTGTGCCACACTACTGTGTGCCAGCGCTGGTTAAGTGTGTTATGCTTCTCTGCACTCATTTCACTCAAAGCTCTTAGCAGTTGAAGTGTCACGATGGGACTTTGCAGTTTGGCAAATTGGTCACACAATAGCTTAAATAGCGGTTTCTGCTGTGTCTGCTAAGTGATGAAAATCTACAACAGTTTATATTCCACAGTAAATGTATGATATGTGCACTGAATGTTATTGATATTCATGTTTCATCACTTTTATTTGGAAGACTGCAAAAGGCCCCTTGGTAACATTTTTGATTTGGGCGATTACATTTTGTCAGAACTCCCTATTCAGGAGATTACTAATGTGCCGTTATTTTCAGAAGCATGGGAAATACATGAATCTTATGAAGAAATAATAGCATACTGCTCACCTTTGTGCACATGGCAAGGGGGAATACAAGTCTCTCATTGATATGATCTCTTCCTGAATTGAATTACAGACTTGGAATGGACCATCACCTATTGACACTCTGGTGATGACATCATTAACTCCCTCCCCTGAGGACATGTCCACTGTCTTCAAACCAATTTGTCTTACCTAATTAAATCTCCCATTTAGCTTTGTCCTGAACCGGAGAGGCCAGTAGGCTTCTATAGCCTTTGATCGTCACTAGCTCCATTAAATTGTGTTATTTTTCACCACCTATAAGCCTTGTCAGTATGTGCCCCAAAACAAGTGTGAAAGAGAAAGGGAAACCATTACAGCCCAGATTCTCATACACTTGGCTGTTCTGTTCAATTACCTGCACAGTACTAACGGAGCAAATCTCCTGCTCAAAGAAACACTGGTGATGAGATGGAGTGGTATTTAGCATGCATCTCAATTACCCCTTCCCTTTCCACACAGAGCCCACTCTGCAGTGTGCACACTGGGAGAATATCCCTATTAATAAATGAAACCATTGCAACTTGTAGGCCGAGTCAAATAAACACAATCTGAAACGACTAGGACTTCCCACCTGCGGCCAGGAGTCAAGCGAAATCGATATTTTCTTGGGTGATCTCCACTGAGATTGCTATCGATCGCCCCTTTTTATGGGACTTCCCAGCGTTCTCAGTGTGCGATTTTAATCCGGTCCCTTAACCATGGAGAAACAGCTCCGTGTGTGTGTGTGTGTGTGTGTGTGTGTGTGTGTGTGTGTGTGTGTGTGTGTGTGTGTGTGTGTGTGTGTGTGTGTGTGTGTCTGTCTGCTGCTGGTTAGGAGTGTATGTGAGGCAGAGTAGAAGCCTTCAATATGGAGGAAGGGCTTGGTTGTTTCCATGAAAGATGTTCCATGAAGATACTCAGGCCTTCCTCCCTGCTGCTTGGTAAACAGGTAAGCATACCTCTGGACAGAGGGTTGGGGAGACAGCGGGAGACATAGAGGGAGTGCGGTGGTTTCTAGTCAGGTTAGAGACCCCCCTTATTGATCCGTGGTGCTGATCTGTCGAAAGGCTCCTTGTTAAGGTCTCAACAAACCGCCTCTATTTAAAACATTTACCTTTGTCATTCTTATTGGCTTAATGCATGTACTGTAAGTTCTAAAATAATTTACCCATCTCAATAATTAAGTTTAATAGTCTGTTGCCTGATGTTTTGAATTATACATGACTTTTGAATGAATTGGGTTGATAACCATCTTCCACTGGAGCAGTGTTCAGTTGATAATCAACCATTAATCTTAATTAAATTACTGGACATATATTCCATCATCTTTCAGATCTAGACAAGGTTTTTCACAAGAAATACAGTACATTCAGTGTTTCTTGAGATGATGAAGACAGGGGATGCGACTGTATCCTTCTCTGCATTGTGTGTGTGTGTTTGTGTGGGTAGTTTAAAGTTCTACGTTTTAGTGTCTCATGCACAAGTACAGTGAAATGTCTTTCTGTAGGTGTATTTGTGCGTGCATGTGTGTGTGAGAGAGAGAGAAAGAGAGAGAGAGATGTTCATTATCACTAATGGGACATTAAATAAAAGTCAGAGGGAAATCTCCCAGGCCCCAGGGTATTCAGTGCCAGCAAGGGCAATTAAAATGAGGTGATCATAGCATAAAAGCTACTCTAACGTGCACTGAATATTCACTCACATACACCCCAATCCCCCACCCAGTGAAGACCATCATCCCCCGGCACAGTGTGTCTGACTGAGCACCAGGGAGGCTAATTAAGCAATAATGCCCGAGGAGATGTGGTATATGGCCAATATACCATGGCTAAGGGCTGTTCCTATGCACAACGCAACGCAGAGCATTGGCCATATATCACAAACCCCCGAGGAGCCGATTATATACTGGTTACCAACGTAATTAGAGCAGTAAAACTAAATATTTTGTCATACTCGTGGTATACCGTCTGATATACCATGGCTTTCAGCCAATCATAATTCAGGGCTCAAACCACCCAGTTATAATCACTAATAAATCAGAGCCAACCAACTCTGTTGCACAAAACCCACCCAGGCAAGCAACATCATTCAGGGTGGTTTGTGTACTGTATACTGAAGGAATTTCATTTATGGGTTGCTTTTTTATGCAAAGCAGGTAATCCCATTTGTACAGAGATAAGACTGTTGTTTATTTTAACACAAGCTTTTTATAACCTCAATTTGTATTATCTATTAGCAGTTGTTGTCTGATACTTTTCAATTAACTGACTGAGTCTCCCGGCGGCTTCACTGTAATTATTGTATTACAGGGGAGTCGGATTTTGTGGCGTCTGAGTGTATCTCTCACAGTATTGATGGACTTAAAGCTATTTTATAGTACAATGACAAAATGGAACATCAGCGTCAGCATTGGGAATATCTATAATAATTTGGACATCCCTTCCTTCCCCCTTTGTTTTCATAGATATACAAAGGTAGAATATGTTCTACTTCAGAGAGAATGATATGTATTTAGTACATTGAAGCCACCTCTTTGCAGAGGTTATTTTATAAATGTTTTATAAATGTTATCACATTTGTTTTACTTTAGTATCAGGACTGCTCATCTTTTGTGTTCCCAGCTCCTCGAAAAGAAGATATTAGATATATAAATATATGAATGAGTCTTGGTAGGTGAGTTAAGCTGTGTGTGTGAGTTATCACCATCATACATCAGCACTGGCCTATCTCTGCTAATGATGTCATTGGTGCCTCCAGAGGTGTCCCATAATACCCCCTTCACCAGTGGGTTTTTCTCCTCCTATATCTCCGAATGCTGCTGAGAGGGTAACTAATGTGTATTGTTTTCACTTTTGTCAGGTTTATTTATGTAGTGGTGAGATACTCATTAAAGCGTTAGGCTGTAATTAAAGGAGCAAGAGTAAATCTATCTGTGAGGGGATGTTGATTAGGGGCCTCAGTGATCATTCATGGATTTATCTTATTCTGCAATATTGTGATTGTGTGGCCATTTGCATATGTCCCTGCTAAGGAGGTAAATTGATAGGACGGCCCTGCAATTAGCCCTGAACTGGATCAGCTTAGAATAAAGCTTCATCATGAACTTGAGAGAATGGAGTCATCTAACTTTATTAAATTACATTGACTCATGAAATCACATCCAACTTTGTAATTGTTGTTGTGGCAATAGTAAATGTGTTATATGCAGTACCAACCGATCAATTCCTTCCAAAAGAAAATAGAAAGGTGCTTGTGGTTGATTGTATATTGTCATAACTGAATGCACTGACTAGCAAGAGTTGAAGAAGTTACAATATAATTTTGGGAGAAATGTCACCTTTCTGTCCTGCTCCCTCTTTCAGGTAATCAAAGTGCTGTGTAAAAAGTAAAAGACATCTAAGCCCTTTGATCCATCCCTCTGATTTGTCATTTGATGGTGCAAGTCTTATACGACTGCAAAGCACCGAGATCCTCTCATCTCCTCCATTGCTCCAGAAAGTCATTTTCTTCTCCACAGCCCCTTGAACTGATCTGGTGTTTTTTATGTAGAAGCCTTTTCAGTTTGTATCTATGGGTGAGCAGCCATATATAACCCCACACAGTGATACTTCAACAAGATTACAAGACTAAGAGATGTGAGGCTCAACAAGCCTCTCATCCCGATACGCCAAATAAAAAAAGACAGCTGTCCCTAATGACGCCTTTACCATCCTAATCAAGCACTCATAAACGCTGCCTGAAACAGCCACCCAGAGCTGTCATATCACATTGGGTTCATGTACTTTATCTATTCAATCATTTATTGTTGCCTTGTTCCTCTCTAATTATTTGTATTGAAGTTTACTACATTCTGTCTCTCTATCATGTAAAGCTGATGTTGCATGTGTAACAGTATAACTTTAGACCGTCCCCTCGCCCATACCCGGGCGTGAACCAGGGACCCTCTGCACACATCAACAACAGTCACCCACGAAGCATCATTACCCATCGCTCCACAAAAGCCACGGCCCTTGCAGAGCAAGGGGAACTACTACTTCAAGGTCTCAGAGCAAGTGACATCACCAATTGAAACGCTATTTAGCGTGCACCGCTAACTAAGTTAGCCGTTTCACATCCGTTACACTCACCCCCCTTTTGACCTACTCCTTTTTCCGCAGCAACCAGTGATCCGGGTCAACAGCATCAATGTAACAGTATAACTTTAGACCGTCCCCTCGCCCATACCCGGGCGCGAACCAGGGACGCTCTGCACACATCAACAACAGTCACCCACGAAGCATCAATACCCATCGCTCCACAAAAGCCGCGGCCCTTGCAGAGCAAGGGGAACTACTACTTCAAGGTCTCAGAGCAAGTGACGTCACCGATTGAAACGTTATTTAGTGCGCACCGCTAACTAAGCTAGCCGTTTCACATCCGTTACACATGAGAATTGTGTTGAGTAGGATCCTCTACCTTGCTGAAACATATATCTGAGCTGCTGTGGTTATCGCTCTCGGACACAAAAGATATGGCATAATAGTCAGATGGTGCCATTTACTCCATGTCTCAGCTCCAAACATGGTCATTTACCGCTGTATTTGTTGTCTTCTACAGAGGTGAGTAAACATGACTATTTTCTGTCTGGGCACAGTTCTGAGAGTTAGAGGATAGTCTCAGCTCTTTCTGTCTGGACCTCAGCTCTTTCTGTCTGGACCTCAGCTCTTTCTGTCTGGACCTCAGCTCTGTTCCTCTCCCTCTCTTCGACCCTTCAGCATTCACTATATAAAGGAAACATTTTATAATACACACACAATGAGTGAAAATTGCAATCCTGTGCAGTGAATATTTGAATTGAAGGAAATAAAATGGCTTTGTTTTATTTCAGTAATGAACCAACCTCCCATTAGCTCCCTCTGAAGCATAACAGTGTGATTTTAGGTAGTAAGCATAATAATGTGATTTTAGGTCATTTTTGTCACATGAGAAAATATCATGTGATGAACACTAAGGAGTAAATCTTGAATAGTGTTTGTTTTGTGACAGTCTGTTTGCCTTGCTGTGGGTCTCCGTGACCACTGGACCATGGCCAATCACAAATGTTTGTTGAATTAAAAAGCCTTGAAGCAAACACATAAGAAATTCAAACAACTGAAGGGAATCTTTGCCTTAGCAGACACCAGTGAAGCAGGACAACACTGAGATCCTGAAATACATCTCCAGCCAGGGCTATGGGATATGCAATATGCACATACTGTACAACACACTACAATAAACTTATCACATCCACAGGGCAGGGTTAAAGTAGCTCTACCTACCCATGTGGTACATTATAACAAGGTGCCTTATGTCTAGTTAGAAATTACATACAGTGTATTTTCTCCCTGAGGTGTGTCAGCGGGCCAACTCTGAAGTTACAGTGGGATGTTTGTAGATTGTTTCTGAGTGTGGTTAGCAGTTCATACAGAACAGAATATTATCACAACTGTCTCTTGAATCTGCAATTAATAAAAAAATATATATATACACCAACGAAATGTGTTAAATGGTCTCCTTTTCTCTGCAGATGTTTTTAATTTTTCTCCATGAGCTTACACATCAGTGCTCACAGAAGTATGTACAGAAAAAAAGGGATTTTTATTCAAGAGTGATTATTAATTCATAAACATCTGCTAAATTAAATTATATAAAGCTAGCGTCTGGGAGACCCTCACGACTCCTAAGATTAATACAAAAAAACAGGTATACTACAGAACACATTCTGGCCCTAATTTTAACCAGTGAATTTATTATTCAGATGTAACATTTTCAGTAGTCTGCTTAGAAGGATGAAAATCACTGAACCGTAAAGTCATTCAGCTTTTACTTTTCCATTTCAAGGCCTTTAATGTGCCCTGCCCATCACTTTACATAGTATTTTCTTTGACAGTTTCAGATTGCTCTTTTGAATTGACATTTTCTAGTGACACAATGCAACCCTCAGAATGGTGAAAGCTGTATGCCTAGATGTCTTTCAAAGCAGAAGCTCACTAATAAGAGTTTAATTGATCCAGTTGACAGATCTCAGATATTTGTCTGATTTGAACTACTTTTTCACAGACACTTCAACAGTCACTGTATTTTAGATATTTCCAAAACTGAATTGCTCTTTTTTTAGTCTCTCTCCCCCTCCAATGTCACCTCTGTCCCATCCTCTGTTGTGGAATCCTGGCAGAGGTTGAGTGAGCCCCAACGCGTCCCTCTGGTTCTACTGTCTAACCAGCTGTTCCAATCAGCCTGATTAGCCAGTGGAGGGATCTCAGGGGCACTGAGGGAGACAGGGCACCTCTATGTCCCTTATGCAACGACTGCTAGCTAGTACCAAATATATTCCCCTTCACCTCTGTCTGTCCTGTCTGTCTGTCTGTCTGTCTGTCTGTCTGTCTGTCTGTCTGTCTGTCTGTCTGTCTGTCTGTCTGTCTGTCTGTCTGTCTGTCTGTCTGTCTCCAACACAAACTCCAGCCATCTGATCTGTCAGTGTACCCGTTTCCCCTTCCATGGGCTTATACCAACTCCTTCCCTATGACCTACTCCACCTTCCATTTCTGTAGCAGCTCAAGAATAGTGCTGATAGGTCCTGCCTCAGGATAGGTCCTGCCTCAGACAACTAGTTCAGGTTGTCTTCTGGGTAAACTCACTAGACTTACTCATATTAAGCTACTTTGAGACATACTAGAGGACCTGACCATTTCCAATATTTAGCCCTTAACAAGTACTTGTCAAGTAAATTAACCCTAATGTTGGTTGCTGACTCTATGGGTCCACATACATTTCCGTTAGAGTATTTCAAATTTGTACACGTTTTGGATGCCAGGTTTAAATTTCTTGTCTAAACTCATCCACATACTGTAAACTGACATATTGGCATAATGCAAATTACATAAAGGCTGGCCCTACTCTCAGTAAACATATTATACCAATGCTATAGTAATTGCATTTACATTCCCACTGAGACATTTTTTCTTATTATTTTTATACAAAGCGGTTCCTTAAGGAATCTACGATATTTTGTTTTCAGGATCCATGTTTAAAGCTGCTTTGAATACGGTTCTTTTGACAGATGCTATGCCAGTCATTTCAATCTTATGTCCCTACATAATTGTCTCCATCTTTTGCCTCGAAGGCTCCCGTGATGTCTGTGTAAGTCTATATTTGAAAAGTGTTCTTCTGGATTTATTAGACTATAAGTCTGACCAAAATAGTTTGACACCCCTAATCTAGATGGTCATTATACCAACAATATGCTTTTCTAGATCAATGTGACATCACAGAAGCTATGGAATTCTGTTTATCACCTCATTGACTCCAGCTCTCTCCAACAAAAATGCCACATTATTGACCCTGGAGGCTCACGTTGGGATCAGACGGGCTGCAATGGGCAAAAAAAACAACTATGCTCATTCTGGCCGTCAAAGTAGTTCAAGAGAGCTTCACATTTTAACCGAATTTCAATTCCGTAACCTTTTGTTCAAGTGATTGGATCAGTTCCTGGAAGAGATTGCTTCCTGAATCTGACATGTTGTGCCCGTGTCAAGGGGACATGGCTGCTCTCGCTCTGCTCTCAATGAAGCTCACTCTGCTCTCCATTCTGGCCGCAGCACAACAGCAACTGGTTAGAATAGGCAGTGTATTTGTCCCCAAAAACCTCCAATATCTCGAGAGGGGTCATGCTAAGAGCCGGTCTCAAGTGGCTCTACTACTGTGTATTTAATTACAGCAGTTTGGAGTCATTATAAAGTGACAAAATCATAATTGGTTGGATGTGACATTTAATGTTTCTTGTTATACAGTGAGCTATCTTCTTACAGGTTTCATTGGCACCCTTGTGACCTTACAAAGAGCAGTGATCAAACACCTCCAACCCTCATTTCTATCACAGGACAGGTTTTTGAAAAATGGCAACGGTTTTCTTCAGTTATTTCATTTCTCCTACTCCTTCCAATTGGCACACTATTTTTCCATACTTTGAACTGAGTTTGTCCAAGAGGCTTGAAAGTGTCAAATGCTAATGTAGGGAAATACTTCATGATTTGGGCCATTATTCAATAACTTGCGTGGTGTATTTATATATTTTTAAACTAACGATCTTACCACATTAAATCAAATGATGACCACCAGTACACATGAAGCAGAGGTAGATGGGCTTGTGTATTTGAACCATAAGAAATAGCCATACTGTACATGTGTACAAACTGACATGCATCAGTTACATGAAGTTATTTAGGTTGCTTTGAAAATTTGTAGGCTATGTATATTCCAAAGAAGGTTAAAAGCACCATAATTACGTGGTTCCCCAACATGTGGGAAAATATCAAAGGTAGCCTAACATCAAAGTATTACCTACATCCAGTATGTGACCCTATCTATCCCTGATAACTATGGTACTATCTCCAGAATAGTACCTATTTCCAGTTAGTTTGGTACAGTCCAAAACCCACTTTGATTTAGAACTTTAGTTCCATCAGTGTCTCTAATGAATGCCATATATCTTTGTCTCAGGTCATAGTGGCTTAATATTTGAGATGTATTCATCCAGCATGAGTGGAGTTTAAATCTACAGCTTGCATGCTGTATGTCTCACATGTTAGCTTGATCCAACAATCTATGTAATTTAGGAATAGTTGTAGAGAGTGTGCTTTGATCACTGCCATAAGAAAATAAATAATGGGCAGGATGTATGTGGATGCAGGGCAGCAGTCAGACAGTCAAATGAATACATTATTTGTAACCATTTTGCTATCCATCTTTCTACTGCATGCACATGTCTACAGGGTTGACTGCTCATACTGGGGATCCCCAAAGATTAGTAACACACAACATAGACTACACTACATAGGACTATAGAGGGAAGGTGGCGGACCAATATGTTGTGGTGAGAATGAGGCAACACTGAATAATGGTAGTGAGGATGACCCTCTTGTCTCTGTGAGGGGAGCAGCTTCACTCTGATCCTACAAACTGTGCTGAAACAGTAATTAACAACGAACAGCAAAAGACACTGAGAGCTCTGTTCACAGAGACCGGAGCGGCCAGCAAAAGGTTCACCTGACAAAGAGCAAATCTGACAGTAATTAAGTACACTCTGGTACCGAAGACAAGTCCTGTGGAAAACGATGCCAACACTCCACTGAATGAGGCAAAGAGAGGTTTTTAAAATGCTGTTAAGGCGCTCAGAAGCTGATGACATCGTGCCTATTTTGTCTCCTCCCTCTATCTATCCATTTGTGCATGAGATACAGTTGAAGTCAAAAGTTTACATACACTTAGGTTGGAGTCATTACAACTCGTTTCTCAACCACTCCACAAATTTCTTGTCAACGAAAAATAGTTTTGGCAAGTCGGTTAGGACATCAATTTTGTGAATGACACAAGTAATGTTTCCAACAATTGTTTACAGACAGATTATTTCACTTATAATTCACTGCATCACAATTCCATCACAATTTACATACACTAAGTTGACTGTACCTTTAAACAGTTTGGAAAATTCCAGAAAATGATGTCATGGCTTTAGAAGCTTCTGATAGGCTAATTGATATAATTTGAGTCAATTGGAGGTGTACCTGTGGATGTATGTCAAGGCCTACCTTCAAGGCCTACCTTTGCTTGACATCATGGGAAAATCAAAAGAAATCAGCCAAGACCTCAGAAATATTTTTTGTAGACCTCTGGTTCACTGGGAGCAATTTCCAAACGCCTGAAGGTACCACGTTCATCTGTACAAACAATAGTACGCAAGTATAAACACCATGGGCGCATGCAGCCGTCATACTGCTCAGGAAGGAGACGAGTTCTGTCTCCTAGAGACAGAACCTTGGTGCGAAAAGTGCAAATCAATCCCAGAACAACAGCAAAGGACCTTGTGAAGATGCTGGAGGAAACAAGTACAAAATAATCTAGATCCACAGTAAAATGAGTCCTATATCAACATAACCTGAAAGGCAGCTCAGCAAGGTAGAAGCCACTGCTCCAAAACCTCCATAAAAAAAGACAGACTACGTTTTGCAATTGCACATGGGGACAAAGATCGTACTTGCAAGCCGAAGAAGCTGAAGAACAAGCCAAAGAACACCATCCCAACCGTGAAGCACGGGGGTGGCAGCATCATGTTGTGGGGGTGCTTTGCTGCAGGAGGGACTGGTGCACTTCACAAAACAGATGGCGTCATGAGGAGGGAAAATTATGTGGATATTTTGAAGCAACATCTCAAGAAATCAGTCAGCAAGTTAAAAAACATGGTCGCAAATGGGTCTTCCAAACGAACAATGACCCCAAGCATACTTCCGAAGTTGTGGCAAAATGGCTTAAGGATAACAAAGTTTAGGTATTGGAGTGGCCATCACAGAGCCCTGACCTCAATCCCATAGAACATTTGTGGGCAGAACTGAAAAAGTGCGTGCGAGCAAAGAGGCCTTACAAACCTGACTCCGTTACATCAGCTCTGTCAGGAGGAATGGGCCAAAATCACCCAACTTATTGTGGCAATTTTGTGGAAGGCTCCCCAAAACGTTTGACTCAAGTTAAACAATTTAAAGGCAATACACTCAATTAATATTTGGTAGCATGTAAACTTCTGACCCACTGGGAATGTGATGAAAGAAATAAAAGCTGTTAGAAATAATTATATACTATTACTCTGAAATGCCACATTCTTAAAGTAAAGTGGTGATCCTAACTGACCTAAAACAGGGAATTTTTAATAGGATTAAATTACAGGAATTGTGGAAAACTGAGTTTAAATGTATTTGGCTAAGGTGTATGTAAACTTCCAACTTCAACTCTAACTATTTGATGCATGAGGGGGGAGGAAGGAAGTGGGAGTCGAAAGGGATGTATTAAAAGTGTCAGAGGATGAAATGTGTTTACCCACATGAAACAATACTACAGTTTACTATACAATACTATTGTACTTACTATAGAATTCTGTAGTAAGCGTAGTATACTGTAAAATACCATACTTCAGACTTTACTATCCCTTGATCATGTGTAGTACTTCCTATATCATTCTTTAGTATACTGTAGAATACTATAGTAAATACTACGCTATTATTCGCAAAAAAAATTTAAATACTACAGTAGTCTGCAAAAACACAACAGTAAATACTACAGCATACGAGTCTGCAAAACACTACAGTGAATACTAGCATATTCTAAAATCCTCAAAACACTACATTAATTACTATAGTATGTACTACAGTTATTTTACTACAGTAGTTATTCGATATTTCACTGTAAACACTACAGTATACCACAGTAAATACTACAGTATTCACTGTAGTGGGTTTGAGGACATTAGTCTGCAAAAACACTACAGTGAATACTACAGTCAAGTTTGCAACATACAGTTTACTACAGTATTTTTTCATATTGGTTTGCCAAAAGTGTTAAGCTCCACCTGAAAGGATAAAACAGTTTAGGGTCAGACACTGAGAGGGAGGGAGAGAGAAAGAGAGAGAGAGAAGGGGAAGAAAGAAATAGAGTAAACACATGCACGTGTGCACACACAAAAACCCACTCCTGTATTATTTCAAAAAAGAAAACACAAAAAAATTGAACTGTGTTACTCCTTTCTTGTTATGTGAATAATCATTCGTGAGGTGGTTTGTCAAACTCCTACAGGCTTGTTATATCATAAAATATATTTTCTTTCATTATTAATGAAAATTCAATACTGTGTTTGTTGGCATGTAACCTCTACAGTCACCTTTTGTGCTGGCATTCATCTCCAAAAGAAGCCTTCTCAGAGCTGTTCTGTGTCTTCACATATTAAAGTTCCAATAACTTTGAAAAGGTTTCAACTACAAATTTGAATGTTTGTTGCATAACAGTCTGATGTGAGAGTGAAGCATGCTGCAAGTTTTACATTAAGTTAGCATCACTATGGGATTTTACATGTACTTGTTGGCATTGCTAACCTTCGGATTACAGAGGCTCAGTAGGGTTTGAACGTAGCTCAAGCTCCCCTTGTGTTCAGCCGATATCACCAAATATCCCAGTATGACAATCTGTATACCACCCAAACCTACTTAAGGTCAACATTATTTTTGTCATTGTGGATGTATTTTTGCATAAATAAACTAGAAACCAGTCAAGGCATCATTTTCATTATCCATTGGTGCATGAGAGTAGTATTTGATATATGAGGGAGAAGGAGGAAGTGGGAGTGTAGTGATCCTAATAATTATTAACTTATTTACAGCTAAGATTATTGAATCCTTGTTAAATGTACAACTTTGCTCTTTCCATCTGAGAAATGTATTTTTAATGTAAACCATTCAGGGTTTAGGCCTGGGCATAGCGCTATTACAGCAACCACTTTAGCTGTTAAAAATCTTGTCAATGCTTTAGACACTAAAATCAAATGTGCTGCTTTGTTTGTGGACCTGCCAAAAGCGTTTGATACTGTTGATCATGCTATTTTATTAAATAAGTTGTCCTCAATAGGCCTGAGCTCTGACGCCTGTTCATAATTTCATGATTATCTTAGTGACAGAACTCATACCATCGTGATTGACTTGGTTAAGTCCGAATTTCTTGAAGAACATAAAAGGTGTTCCGCAGGGGTAGATACTAGGATCTGTTCTTTTCACTGTTTATATAAATGCTATTGCTCAATCTGTTAAAAAAAAAATCTATATGCAGATGATACTATTATGTACACAATTGTCCTGACTGCTGACCTAGCTGTGACAAGACTGCAGTCCGATTTTGCAGTTGTGCAGGAAGCCCATACTGATCTAAAACTTTTATTTAATATGGGCAAAGATAAAAACATTTTGTATTCAAGCTCTCATAAGACTGTCTCAGATGGATTACATCTTCACTCATTGGATGGGTCTATAATCGAACGAGTCACTGCACCTTGGTATTTGGATTGACAATGATTTATCGTTTAAAAAACATACCATTGAGCTTGTTAATATACTAAGATTTAAAGTGGGCTTTTTCTGCAGATACAGATCTTGTCTATCTCTAGTCAGCAGGAAGCACATTGTACCCTTCTACCTGTACTTGATTATGGTTATATTACTACTATCAAAGTGCAGCTGCCTCTATTCTTAAACCCCTGGATGCCATTTTTCATAGCATCCTTCGTTTTATCACAGGAAACTGTATTCTTTACCAAAAGGTTGGCTGGACCTCATTGAAATCCCCTAGATCACATCATTACACTATTTTTGTTTAAAAACCCCTGCTCCACAAACTTCCGATTTACATCAATTCCAAGACTTAAAACGACAAGTTATCAAACCCGTTCACATGGTTGGTTAACTCTGAAGACTCCTTTGGTGTCTGGAGAGTTAGGTAGATCAGCCTTTAGTTTCCTTGCGCCTTGCATGTGGAATGATCTACAATGCACATGCAAATTGGAGGAATTGGGGCTTCTAGTGCATTTCAGACAGTTGTTAAAACTTCTTAGGGCTAGCGGGACAACATCCAGTGAAATCATAAAAATGATGGATATTAAACAGTTAGGTAAATGTAAGTGTCTTATATCGGTTGAAAGCTTAACTTATTGTTAATCTAACTGCACTGTCCAATTTACAGTAGTTATTACAGCGAAAGCATGCCATGCGATTGTTTGAGGACGGCGCCCCACATACAAATATTTTTCCACCGGCACATGTTTCATAAATTCACAAACAGCGATTAAATATTCACTTACTTTCTGAAAATCTTCCTCTAATTTGTCATCCAAAGGGTCCCAGCTATAACATTTAGTGTTGTTTTGTTAGATAAAATCCTTCTTTGTATCCCAAAAAGTCAGTTTAGTTGACACTATCGATTTGAGTAGTCCACTCGTTCAACTTGCAGAGAAAGGAATCTGAAAGTCAAAATACATTTCTATTTACTCCTCAGATACTCATAAATGTAATCAAACTATAATATTTATTAAGGAAAGAAGTATGTTCAATAGATAACCGATTTTATCAGGTGCGCTCTTTCTTCATGGCGCACGCAAACACACATTTCCAAGACTGTGTCCCTGTACAAAAACTGATATTTCTTCTTTGTTTTTGAAGTTACAAGCCTGAAACCTTGAATATAGACTTCTGATACCCTGTGGAAGCCATAGGAATTGCATCCAGGGAGCTAATTTCCAGTATGCCCTTATACTTTCCATTGTAAGAGCATGGTCTCTCAAAATAAAAAATCTGGTTGGTTTATCTTTGGATTTTCTCCTACCATATCTAGTGTTATGTTCTCCTACATTATTTTAAAATTTCTACAAACTTCAAAGTGTTTTCTTTCCAATGGTACCAATTATATGCATATCCTGGCTTCAGGGTTTAAGCAACAGGTAGTTTACTTTGGGCATGTCATTCAGGCGGAAATTGAGAAAAAAGCGGCCTAGCCCTAGTTGTTAAAGGACCTTTTTACTGAAGAATGTGTCTGCTTTTCATGATTGTGTTTTGTTTTTTGTGTATTGTTGTGTTTAATAATGTGTATTTTAATTTGTATATGAATGTGTACTGTGTGTAATGTACTATGTGTAATGTGTACTGTAATCTGTTTATTGTATTTTGATGTGTATTGTATTGCTATACCGGGCTCATCTGGAAATGACTTGGTCTCAGCATTGACTCCTTGTCAAAAGAAAGATGAAATACAATTACAATTATTGTGTGTTTGTGTATGTGTGTGTGCGCACATGCTTGCATGCATTCGTGCTTGCTTGCGCATGTCTAGCAGTGTCCTGTTTCCCAGACCCTCAACGCTTTTTAGCCTGTGATGGGATTTTGTTCACTCCGGGACAGTAGAGCATTGAGAGAGACAACAAGAGGGAGAGATGGAAGTAGGGAGGGAGAAAGAAAGTGTGTCCTATAATAAAAGATAAAGGGGCAATTGAGAGAAAGGAAAATGTTCTGGCTGTGAACCTCTATTCTATTCGATTGCTTTTGTTGGAGAGGCACCAAACTATAATCATTGTAAGTGTTTACAATCAAAGAAGACCCCAAGAGATCAACAGCTTTTCCAAAATTGCTCTACTGTGCAACCAAGATACACAATGAACAAATAATTATTATCAAGTTGTTATCATCTTGTCCTGTTAAGTTAAGAGCTGTTATTCCAATTCTCGGCCCAGTCCCCTAACTACAATCAACACAGGCTTTGATACCGTTCAAAATGTTCTCTTTTCTTTACAATGAGTAGTCAACTGTGCTCGATAAAATCTGGATGCAGACTGAGTGATGAAATCAAACCAACTGTCTTTCATTAAAATGTCCACCTGCTTGCCGTTTTCTAACAATTATGTAGTAGAATTTGTGCGAAGACTTGACTGGAGTGTTATGAGCAGCAGTTCTAAGCACACATGGATGCAGCACTGACACTGTTTAGTCCCTCTTTGGCAGTGTCTCTAATTGCAGTCTCTAATTCTGGAGAATCAGTTCATTGATATTGATGTCTATGCTCACTTACACACACAAACAAACATGTGTGCACATACAAAGAGACACACATGGCCTATTCACAAAGTATTCAAATTTGATGCAAATGTCTCTTTGCATCACTAAGCATGCAGATATCCATATGACTGTAATAGCAACAGATGATGATGACAACATAAACCCTGAAAAATAAAGTAAATAAACTGAAATACATGAACCATATCCTCAAATCATGGATGTCTTACTATAAACAATCAATCAGTGTTCATTCTCTCTCCATTGTCTTCTCCTCGGCCTGATAAACCCATTAGCTGTTGTCCTTCAGCTTCTGTCCGTTAAAGGCTGGGTTTGCATCATAGACTGTCCGTGCACACAAGCAGTGGAAACGCACCCCGCTGTGGTGTCTAAAGTGTACCAACAGTGCCACCATTAGACAGGCAGATGTATTCATTCATAGGGTTTTGAAATAGCAGTAAAAAAAAATCACAGTGGTCTTACTGTACTTTAAAGGTAGATGTGATGAATCTGAAACCTAGATATTATTTATTTTCATAACAAAGACATTTTCAAAGGCAGTTTCTAAATCAAATATGCCTCAACAAGGTTAAGGCCTCTGAGATGTCAACCTGGGTCTCCTCTCACATACTTTACGTAGCCTACCTCTGACTTAGATTAAAGAGACAATCTCTGGTGATTGCACAGGGACAATTCCCTGTGTTATTCTGAATATAATTAAATGTTGTCCATCTTTCTCTCCCCTCCTTTTGGTGGAGTGTGTTGAATTTGTTTTTTTTTAGTGATGATGGGAGGAGGACAATTTTGTTGGTTTTTACAAGCCAGACTCTTGCTTTGCTTTGAGGTGCTGGGATGTGATGGATTTGCTCCAGTAGTGTGCTGAAATGGAACCTCCTTCACCACCCAAGATTAGACGTGGACATGAAAAAATAATTAAAAATATTGATCATGTGTACAGTGCAAGGAAGCCATCTCGAACGGGAAAGAGAGTTCAGCCTTCCATTCTGAATTGGTTTCTGGGGCTGTGGCAGAGTGAATTACACTGTTGGACTGTGCCTAATGCCGTGCCCCACAGCTCCACGACAGGGAGAGAGCAGGAACCTGTACGGAAGAGAGGGATAGAGAAAGAGAGGGAGAGTGAGAGAGAGAAAAAGAATGAGAGAATGAGAACAGTTGCTGTAAATTGACCTTTGCAAGACGGAGGGTATTTTTGTATGTATTTGTGCGTGCCTGCCTGCGTGCTTGCAGCCGTGTGTGTGTGTGTGTGTGTGTGTGATTGTGGTGAGGAGGGGGTGGTATAATCTTGTGATTTATTATGACCAGGGTTGGGGAGTATCTGATTATACGTAATCAGTTACATGTAATTTGATTTAAAAATACGAACTGCAATCAGTTACGTTACCAGCAAAAAACATTGTAATAAGATTAAAGATACTTATGGATTACTTTAACATTTTGAAAGGATGTTTGCGGAAAAAAATACATTGACATGTTTCTGTTTTATCAATGATATTCAATTCAGCATTGTAAAAAGCTGCAAGTTTAAGTTTGTTCTACCTGAGCAAGTCTGACCGCTAGTCAGAGACAAACAACTATGATGACACACCAAATGTAAGATGGATATTTTTAGTCTTCTTCTAATGCCTCTTAAAATAAGGGGAAAGTAAACCAAAAGTAACAATCAAAACAAATTAAATGTTATTTGTCACGTGCCAAATTCAACATTCCGTGAATTGCTTACTTGCAATCCCTTAACGAAGAAGGCAGTTCAAGAAATAGAGTTAAGAAAATATTTACTAAATGAACTAAAGTTAAAAAAAATAACATAACAATAACGAGGCAGGAGGTACCAGTATGGAGTTATGTGTGGGGGTCCAGGTTAACCGCGGTAATTTGTAAAGTGACTATGCATATAGATAATAGACAGCGAGTAGCAGCAGTGTAAAAACAAAGGGGGGGGGGGGGGTCAATGTAAACAGTCCGGGGGTGTCTATTTGAATAATTGTTCAGAAGTCTCATGGCTTGGGGGAAGAAGCTGTTTAGCAGTCTTTTGGTCTTAGAGTTGGCGCTCAGATTAGCATGCAGTGCAGTAGCAGAGAGAACAGTCTCTGATTTGGTGGACTGGAGCCTTTGACAATTTTTTGGGCCTTCTTCTGACACAGCCTAGTATATAGGACCTGGATGTCAGGAAGCTTGGCCCCAGTGATGTACTGGGCCGTTTCGCATTAACCTATCCAGCGCCTTATGGTCAGATGCCGAGCAGTTGCCATATCAGGCAGTGATGCTCTCGATGGTGCAGCTGTAGAACTAGTTGAGGATCTGGGGACCCATGCCAATTATTTTCAGTCTCCTGAGGGGGAAAGGTGTTGTCGTTCACTCTTCAAAATCAAATCAAATTTTATTTGTCACATGCACCGAATACAACAGGTATTACAATAGGTATACAACAGGTATGACAGTGAAATGCTTAACCAACAATTGTCACAACCCTGCCTGTTCGGGCAGCGCTCGGCGGTCGTCGTCACTAGCTGCCACCTTTTCCTTTTCTGTTTGTTATGTCTTATTGGTTACGCCTGTCTCTTTTTTTGTTTTGATTCAGGACTATTTAAGCCTGTTAGGCCCACCTGTTTTTGTGCAGGCTTGTTTTCTGTCAGTTGAGGTTGTTGCGTGTAGTGATCCTGTCTGTTTGTGCCCTGTGTTGGGTTGGACAATTTTTGATTATTCGCCTGTTGTTTTGGGCGTTAATATTGGAGGCCGAAATAAAGTCCGGTTTCCCCATTATCCTATGCTCTCTGCGCTTGACTCCACACCCACCACTCCAGGCTTTGTGAAAGAAGCCCGCACCACTGCTATGGAGTCAGCAGGAGCAGCCGCACCTCCTCTCCCATCCATGGAGGAGCGACTCCATCATACGGCCATTTTGCACCGTAACGGGTCGGCAATGGACCAAATGATGGAGAGGAGTGGCCTCCCTACCTCACCCCCAGCTCCTCCTCTGCCAACAACCCCTAACCCTCCTATGGCATCCGGATCCGGTGCTCTGTGTCTGGAGCTCCCCAGGGAGTACGATGGAACGGCGGCTGGGTGCCAGGGGTTCTTACTACAGCTTGAGCTGTACCTGGCTACCGTTCGTCCGACTCCCTTGGGGGAGCGTCCTCGTCTCCTGTTGTACGGGTCGAGCCCTGAAGTGGGCCAACGCAGTGTGGAATGGCCCAGACTCGGCAAGGGACCACTACCCCGAGTTCACCCGCCGGTTCCGGGCCGTGTTCGACCACCCACCAGAAGGCCGAGCGGCAGGTGAACGGCTGTTTCACCTGCGACAGGAGACGAGGAGCGCGCAGGACATTGCGCTGGAGTTTAGCAGCTACCACCGGCGAACCCTGGTTACAATACATTCATAAAAACCTAAAGCTTACCTTGACTTGGAAGAGTTCCAGGGTTGGATAGCCATATCCAGCTAGCTAACATAGCACCCCGCTCTGTTTGAGTAGGCTAAACTAGCTAGCTGCATTCGCTAGCTAAGTGAAAGTGAAAAGTAAAATACAATGAAATATAGCTAGCTGTCTTTCTCTTTCTTTTATATATTTTTTTTCAAAACTGTTCAACTATTTTTCTCTCTCTAATGAGTCAACTACTCACCACATTGTATGCACTGCAGTGCTAGCGAATTGTACCTTGTGCCTTCAGGACTAGATTCATTGTCTGATCCTTTGATTGGGTGGACAACATGCCAGTTCATGCTACAAGAGCTCTGATAGTTTTGAAGACGTCCTCTGGACGTTGTCTTAATTTCTGAGTAAGTCTATGGAACGGGGTGAGAACCATGAGCCTCGTAGGTTTTGTATTGAAGTCAATGTACCCAAAGGAGGATGTAAACTAGCTATCCACCGGGTACAACATGGTGCTGTTGAGGCTACTGCAGACCCTCATTGCAAATCTGTGTTTTAATCAATTATTTGGTGACGTAAATATATTTAGTATAGTTCTATCGAAAAATGATTACTTATTTTATTGTTTCACAATTTGTATTTGTATGAAATTCACTGACGATGATACCATCTTTTTTGTGAAGTGCACTAGTCCCTCCTGCAGAAAAGCACCCCCACAACATGATGCTGCCACACCCGTGCTTCACGGTTGGGATGGTGTTCTTCGGCTTGCAAGCATCCCCCTTTTTCCTCCAACCATAACGATGGTCATTACAGCCAAACAGTTCTAATTTTGTTTCATCAGACCAGAGGCCATTTCTCCAAAAAGTACTATCTTTGTCCCCATGTGCATTTGCAAACTGTAGTCTGGATTTTTTTATGGCGGTTTTGGAGCAGTGGCTTCTTCCTTGCTGAGCGACCTTTCAGATTATGTCAATATGGGACTTGTTTTACTGTGGATATAGATACTTTTGTTCCTGTTTCCTCCAGCATCGTCACAAGGTCCTTTGCTGTTGTTCTGGGATTGATTTGCACTTTTCGAACCATAGTACGTTCATCTCCAGGAGACAGAACTTGTCTCTTCCTGAGCAGTATGACGGCTACGTGGTCCCATGGTGTTTATACTTGCGTACTATTGTTTGTACAGATGAACGTGGTGCCTTCAGGCGTTTGGAAATTGCTCCCAAGGATGAACCAGACTTGAGGAGGTCTTCAATTTTTTTCTGAGGTCTTGGCTGATTTCTTTTGATTTTCCCTTCATGTCAAGCAAAGAGGCACTGAGTTTGAAGGTAAGCTTTAGAATACATCCACAGGTACACCTCCATTTGACTCAAATGATATCAATTAGCCTATCAGAAGCTTCTAAAGCCATGACATAATTTTCTGGAATTTTCCAAGCTGTTTAAAGGCACAGTCAACTTAGTGTATTCAAACATCTGACCCACTGGAATTGTGATACAGTGAATGATATTTTAAATAATCTGTCTGTAAACAATTGTTGGAAAAATACATTTGAAATTTGTGGAGTGGTTGAAAAACTAGTTTTAATGACTCCAACCCAAGTGTATGTAAACTTCCAACTTCAATTGTACTTTTTAACTATGATGATATTTGAGGATCTCACCTGCAGAGGCATGTAGTTCCGTCACGACTTCTTCCGAAGTCCTTGCCTCTCCTTGTTCGGGCGGTGCTCGGCGGTCAACGTCACCGGTCTTCTAGCCATCATTGATCCATTTTTTCATTTTCCAATGGTTTTGTCTTGTCTACAGTGTGGCAAACTGTGGCAGGGTCTACAGTCAATCACTGACTACAGGAAGAAATCCAGCCCAGTCACGGACCAGGATGTCTTGCTCCCAGGCAGACTAAATAACTTTTTTTGCCCGCTTTGAGGACAATACAGTGCCACTGACACGGCCTGCAACGAAAACATGCGGTCTCTCCTTCACTGCAGCCGAGGTGAGTAAGACATTTAAACGTGTTAACCCTCGCAAGGCTGCAGGCCCAGACGGCATCCCCAGCCGCGCCCTCAGAGCATGCGCAGACCAGCTGGCCGGTGTGTTTACGGACATATTCAATCAATCCCTATACCAGTCTGCTGTTCCCACATGCTTCAAGAGGGCCACCATTGTTCCTGTTCCCAAGAAAGCTAAGGTAACTGAGCTAAACGACTACCGCCCCGTAGCACTCACATCCGTCATCATGAAGTGCTTTGAGAGACTAGTCAAGGACCATATCACCTCCACCCTACCTGACACCCTAGACCCACTCCAATTTGCTTACCGCCCAA